>NC_092171.1:40755949-40791266 GCF_045791955.1 Oncorhynchus clarkii lewisi | reverse complement strand
CACACCTACACACACAGGACACTGTACCACTCCATAGGCAAATACACACACCTACACACACAGGACACTGTACCACTCCATAGGCAAATACACACACCTACACACACAGGACACTGTACCACTCCATAGGCAAATACACACCTACACACACAGGACACTGTACCACTCCATAGGCAAATACACACCTACACACACAGGACACTGTACCACTCCATAGGCAAATACACACACCTACACACACAGGACACTGTACCACTCCATAGGCAAATACACACACTACACACACAGGACACTGTACCACTCCATAGGCAAATACACACCCTACACACACAGGACACTGTACCACTCCATAGGCAAATACACACACCTACACACACAGGACACTGTACCACTCCATAGGCAAATACACACCTACACACACAGGACACTGTACCACTCCATAGGCAAATACACACCTACACACACAGGACACTGTACCACTCCATAGGCAAATACACACCTACACACACAGGACACTGTACCACTCCATAGGCAAATACACACCTACACACACAGGACACTGTACCACTCCATAGGCAAATACACACCTACACACACAGGACACTGTACCACTCCATAGGCAAATACACACCTACACACACAGGACACTGTACCACTCCATAGGCAAATACACACCTACACACACAGGACACTGCACCACTCCATAGGCAAATACACACCTACACACACAGGACACTGTACCACTCCATAGGCAAATACACACCTACACACACAGGACACTGTACCACTCCATAGGCAAATACACACCTACACACACAGGACACTGTACCACTCCATAGGCAAATACACACCTACACACACAGGACACTGTACCACTCCATAGGCAAATACACACCTACACACACAGGACACTGTACCACTCCATAGGCAAATACACACCTACACACACAGGACACTGTACCACTCCATAGGCAAATACACACCTACACACACAGGACACTGTACCACATCATACACACCTACACACACAGTGACAAACAGGACCACTCCATAGGCAAATACACACCTACACACACAGGACACTGTACCACATCAGGCAGACACAGGACACTGTACCACGTCATAGGCAGACACAGGACACCATACCACGTCATAGGCAGACACAGGACACCATACCACATCATAGGCAGACACAGGACACCATACCACATCATAGGCAGACACAGGACACCATACCACATCATAGGCAGACACAGGACACCATATTGACAAGCTTCATTATCAGCTTTACCCAAAACACACACACACACACACACACACACACACACACACACACACACACACACACACACACACACACACACACACACACACACACACACACACACACACACACACACACACAGTGTGAAATGGTATGCCCGAAGATGCAGGGAGGGTCATTTGACTTTTATAGTGTAAAATCAATCTCCTATGACAGACTGTGATACAGAATAGGGGGCTGGCTACACCCCAGCACACCAATATGGGATTGAACAGTTTCATTTTCTAAAGGTGTTGATTTTCTCTGGAGATTTTAGGGTCTCACAACAGCATGGTTACTCAAGATCAACTGCGAAATCCACCCCTCCTCCCCTTCCCCCTCCCTTCCACTACCTCCCTCCCTCCCTCCTCCCTCCCTCCCTTCCACGTCCTTCCTCCCTCCCACCCTCCCTTCCAGTTCCTTCCTCCCTCCCACCCTTCCTTCCACTTCCCCCCTCCCTCCCTACCTCTTCCTTCCTCCCTCCTCCCTCCCCCTTCTTCCCTCCCACTTCCTCCCTGCCTTCTCCTCCTCCCTCTCTCCCTCCCCTTCCTCCCTCCTTCCCCCTCCTCCCTCCCTCTTTCCCTCCCTCCTTCCTAACCCTCCTCTCCCCCTCCTCCCTCCATCCAGCCTCATTCCTCCCCCTCCTCTCCCCTTCCTCCCTCCTTCCCACTCCTCCCTCCCTCTTTTCCCTCTCCCCCTCCTCTCCCCCTCCTCCCTCCTTACAGCCTCCTCCCTCCCCCTCATCTCTCCCTCCTCCCTCCTTCCAGCCTCCTCCCTCCCCCTCCTCTCCTCTACATGGTGTTGTATGAGGCATTAGAAGGCTAGCAGCTGGTTGTTTCTCCTGACTTGACTACATTAACCTCTGTAACCCTGTTTAGAAGCAGTCTGGCTGTGTGTGCGTGCGTGTGTGTGTGTGCGTGTGTGCGTGTGTGCGTGCGTGCGTGTGTGTGTGTATGTGTGTGTGTGTGTTGGGTGCCCTAGGCATTGAGACAATTGGTAAAGTCCAGCGACTGCAAGCGAACACACATGACAAGTCAATTGACTTAAGGCACAAATATTCTCTCACACACACCTGTCTGGCAGAGCAGGAAGGCACTGATCTTTATTCTGCTGGTATGACCAGCAGAGTGGCACACACACCACACACACACACACACACACTGTGTGAAATCAGGCCTAGGGTGAGTGGCTGATGCCTAATGAAGAAGAAAAGACACATCTGCACAGAACTGCTGTGCCCTTGGAAGAGAGAGAGAGAGAGAGAGAGAGAGAGAGAGAGAGAGAGAGAGAGAGAGAGAGAGAGAGAGAGAGAGAGAGAGAGAGAGAGAGAGAGAGAGAGAGAGAGAGAGAGAGAGAGAGAGAGAGAGAGAGAGAGAGAGAGAGAGAGAGAGAGAGAGAGAGAGAGAGAGAGAGAGAGAGAGAGAGAGAGAGAGAGAGAGAGAGAGAGAGAGAGAGAGAGAGAGAGAGAGAGAGAGAGAGAGAGAGAGGGAGAGAGTGTGTGTGTGAGAGAGAGAGAGAGAGAGAGAGAGAGAGAGAGAGAGAGAGAGAGAGAGAGAGAGAGAAATTTAAATAATCTGTATTGGGTCTGGGGGCCCACCACACAATAAATACTCATCAATTAAAAACACAACTCTAATTCCTCCTCCACAGTAACTTAACACAACAGCCTCTGAATACCCCATATACTCAAAAACAGATCGATATTGTTGACAAGTTTATAATAGGCAAACTCAACCCTCAGTCTCGCTGCCAACATTCCCGCCACATCCACAGTTCCCTGTCCCCGAATACTGTTCTTTCGGGTCTTCCATATCGCTAATTTTGCTGCCCCTAACACAAAATTAAACAACACAACTACAAAAAAAAACAAAGCATTGGTTCAATCGCCAGACAATATAACTGTCCTGAAATTGGGCATCCCTCTCTCATATCCCCTTTGGACAGGGATGGGGCAACTCAAACCACCCCCCACCTTCACCATACACGAGGCCCCAGCATACAGTAAACTCATCCAAGACAAAAAAAACATCCCCAAACCCAAAGGCTTTCATTGTCTTGAACAATTACTGGTGGTCCACACGATCAAAGGCTTCTCCTGATCCAAAGAAAGTAAACCCACATTCACATAAGACAGTTTACAGATGTCTAAAACATCTCTTATTAGACACAAGTTATCTACGATTGAGAGGTCAGGTACACAGTAAGACTGGTCCTTGTGAACCAACCGCCCCAGATATTCTTTCAACCTGTTTGAGAGACATTTCGATACAATTTTATATTCTGCACACAGCAAAGCAACAGGTCGCCAATTTTTTAGAAGAGCCAAATCCCCCTTTTTTGGCAACAGTGAAAGCACGCATGTTGACAGGATACAGGAAGAGAACCCTCATTAAAATATTCACACACCACTTCATAAAAATCCCCCCCAATAGACCCCCAAAAGCGCTTGTAAAACTCAGATGGTTAGCCATCGATGCCATGGGCTCGGCCTGTTGAGAGCTGCATAACTGCTGTGGACAGCTCTTGCAGTGTAATGTCAGAGTTCAATGCGACTCACTGTTCAGGTCCCAATTGAGGAAGACCGTGTAACAACTGTTCAGCACACAGAGAATCACAATCCTCCGCCTTATAGAGGACAGAGTAGAAATCCACGGCATGTTGACGCATTTCAATATCATCCGTGGTCACCTTCCCATCAGGTAGACAAAGGCAGGCCATCTGTTTACGTTGCAATGTCGACTGTCCGTATCCTTGAGGGAAGCTAAACGAGACCTAATCAGAGCAACCTTCACTCTTTCATGCAGAAACGACCTCAGTTCATGTCTCTTGTCCTGTAAGTTCATGACTAGTCCAGGGTCGTTCTGAGTGAGCAGCTTCAATTTAATAGACTTGATGTCCTGTTCAAGGGCCTTGATAGTCTCTTTAACTTCAGTTTGAGACAGAGCAGTATACTGTTGACAAAATACTCGTATTTGGGCCTTCCCAACCTCCCACCATTGTCTCAAGAACCTCCCACCATTGTCTCAAGAACCTCCCACCATTGTCTCAAGAACCTCCCACCATTGTCTCAAGAACCTCCCACCATTGTCTCAAGGACTCAAAATTCCCCTTTTTAACCCTCCATTTTTCCCAAAACAACAAAAACCTGTCACCAAACAAGACATGTAACAACTTAACATTAAAATACCAGTAGGGTGATGACCTTCATGGACAAGTGAACATCAACAGTAACATTATGATGATCACAGAAACCCACAGGAGTAATATCACACCTTCCAACCCTACTACAGTAGTGGTCAGATACAGTGCCTTGCGAAAGTATTCGGCCCCCTTGAACTTTGCGACCTTTTGCCACATTTCAGGCTTCAAACATAAAGATATAAAACTGTATTTTTTTTGTGAAGAATCAACAACAAGTGGGACACAATCATGAAGTGGAACGACATTTATTGGATATTTCAAACTTTTTTAACAAATCAATAACTGAAAAATTGGCCGTGCAAAATTATTCAGCCCCTTTACTTTCAGTGCAGCAAACTCTCTCCAGAAGTTCAGTGAGGATCTCTGAATGATCCAATGTTGACCTATATCACTAATAATGATAAATACAATCCACCTGTGTGTAATCAAGTCTCCGTATAAATGCACCTGCACTGTGATAGTCTCAGAGGTCCGTTAAAAGTGCAGAGAGCATCATGAAGAACAAGGAACACACCAGGCAGGTCCGAGATACTGTTGTGAAGAAGTTTAAAGCCGGATTTGGATACAAAAAGATTTCCCAAGCTTTAAACATCCCAAGGAGCACTGTGCAAGCGATAATATTGAAATGGAAGGAGTATCAGACCACTGCAAATCTACCAAGACCTGGCCGTCCCTCTAAACTTTCAGCTCATACAAGGAGAAGACTGATCAGAGATGCAGCCAAGAGGCCCATGATCACTCTGGATGAACTGCAGAGATCTACAGCTGAGGTGGGAGACTCTGTCCATAGGACAACAATCAGTTGTATATTGCACAAATCTGGCCTTTATGGAAGAGTGGCAAGAAGAAAGCCATTTCTTAAATATATCCATAAAAAGTGTCGTTTAAAGTTTGCCACAAGCCACCTGGGAGCCACACCAAACATGTGGAAGAAGGTGCTCTGGTCAGATGAAACCAAAATTGAACTTTTTGGCAACAATGCAAAACGTTATGTTTGGCGTAAAAGCAACACAGCTGAACACACCATCCCCACTGTCAAACATGGTGGTGGCAGCATCATGGTTTGGGCCTGCTTTTCTTCAGCAGGGACAGGGAAGATGGTTAAAATTGATGGGAAGATGGATGGAGCCAAATACAGGACCATTCTGGAAGAAAACCTGATGGAGTCTGCAAAAGACCTGAGACTGGGACAGAGATTTGTCTTCCAACAAGACAATGATCCAAAACATAAAGCAAAATCTACAATGAAATGGTTCAAAATAAACACATCCAGGTGTTAGAATGGCCAAGTCAAAGTCCAGACCTGAATCCAATCGAGAATCTGTGGAAAGAACTGAAAACTGCTGTTCACAAATGCTCTCCATCCAACCTCACTGAGCTCGAGCTGTTTTGCAAGGAGGAATGGGAAAAAATTTCAGTCTCTCGATGTGCAAAACTGATAGAGACATACCCCAAGCGACTTACAGCTGTAATCGAAAAATCCACTGTACAGTTCCAGTCACCCCCTAAAACCCCCCATACAGCCCCCCATACAGCCCCAATACAACCCCCATACAGCCCTCACCCCCATACAGCCCCCATACAGCCCCAATACAGCCCTCACCCCCATACAGCCCCAATACAGCCCCAATACAGCCCTCACCCCCATACAGCCCTCCATACAGCCCCAATACAGCCCTCACCTCCATACAGCCCCAATACAGCCCCATACAGCCCTCACCCAATACAGTCCCCATACAGCCCTCACCCAATACAGCCCCCATACAGCCCCAATACAGACCCAATACAGCCCCCATACAGCCCCAATACAGCCCCCATACAGCCCCAATACAGACCCCCATACAGACCCAATACAGCCCCCATACAGCCCCAATACAGCCCCCATACAGCCCCAATACAGACCCCCATACAGACCCCCATACAGACCCCCAAACAGCCCCAATACAGCCCCCATACAACCCTCACCCCCATACAGACCCCCATACAGCCCTCACCCCCATACAGCCCTCACCCCCATACACCCCTCTTGATCACACTTTATTAAAGTTTCCTTTATTTGAAAATACAGCAATATGCTCTGTACCCTCATTAGGAGCATAAACATAAAATAATATATATATAAATATTAATAAAAACATAACATCCACCTTGACCAATAAAATACGACCCTTGACAATCTCTGTTGTAGATACCACAGTCACCCCTAAACCTGAGGAAAACAAGATTGCCACCCCAGCAATGAAATTAGTACCATGACTGAGTACATGCTGCCCCTCCCACCACATACCCCAGTCAACCTCATTTTCCTCATCACTATGTGTCTCCTGTAGGAAAACTACATTAAGCCTTTTCTGTTTTATTACTTTAACACCCAAGCCCTCTTATTCCTGTCCCTTCCCCCATTAATATTGAGAGAACCTCCCCTTAGTACCTCCATCTAGAAAAGAGAAAGGAAAAGCAGAAGAAACCACAGAGAAAAAAAGACACCCTATGAAGCATGATCATCATCATTATTTTAACCTTCTCTTAACCTGACTACGTTTCCCACCACCTTTTGCTGCTGCAACAGCAGTAACACATTTCCTCAAGCGAAACCGCTTCTTCTCACTCAGCTGGTCTAACCCCACCGTCTTCTGTAACATCACAGCTGGTCTAACCCCACCGTCTTCTGTAACACCACAGCTGACCTCACAAACTTATCAACATCAAAATAATCTGCCAATTTGACAGATTTCCCAAAAGTCTGATCCAGAAACTCATTTATCTCCTGTAGTCCTCACCAGCTGCTATCATATCAAAAGAGATATCCATATCCTTCTCCTGATCCTCAGCTGAGGCCACAGACCACTGATTCTCCTCTACCGCATCCCTTTCAACACTCCCCACTTGCATCCCATCACTCGTAGCAGGCATCTCCTCGACTACCTGGGAGTCTAGCTCCACATGAACCCCAGCACTTGTAGTGGGCATCTCCTCCACTACCTGGGAGCCTAGCTCCACATGAACCCCAGCACTTGTAGTGGGCATCTCCTCCACTACCTGGGAGCCTAGCTCCACATGAACCCCAGCACTTGTAGTGGGCATCTCCTCCACTACCTGGGAGCCTAGCCCCAGCACTTGTAGTGGGCATCTCCTCCACATGAAAACCCTCCTGTACCTCATTACTCGTAGCAGGCATCTCCTCCACTACCTGGGAGCCTAGCTCCACATGAACCCCAGCACTTGTAGTGGGCATCTCCTCCACTACCTGGGAGCCTAGCTCCACATGAACCCCAGCACTTGTAGTGGGCATCTCCTCCACTACCTGGGAGCCTAGCTCCACATGAAAACCCTCCTGTACCTCATTACTCGTAGTGGGCATCTCCTCCACTCCCTGGGAGCCTAGCTCCACATGAACCCCCTCCTGTACCCCAGCACTCGTACTGGGCACCTCCTCACCAGTCTGAGGAAATGGCTCTTCAGATCCATCCTTACTGTCTACAACAATACTTTTCTGTAGCATAACATTTCCCTCTATTACAAGTTGCAACTCCGTGCCCTCAATACGGATAACTTGTTCCTCAGCAACAGGTGCTTTTGGCTGCTCTACCGCTGTCGGTCCACCTCTCCCTACATCAGTGGGCCCAGGCGTTACGATGACCACCTGCGCCCCTCCCTCAGCCTTCTCCCTTTTCGGGCAAGCATGTTGCTTATGACCAACATCCCCACACTCAAAACACTGTTGACTACCCGTACTAGCATAAGCCATATACATTCTATTGTCATACTTGACTTTAAACGATAACTCCAAAGTCTGCTCCGGTGAGTCCAAAAACATAAACACCTGTCGCCGAAATGACATTACCTGTTTCAAAGCCGGGTGTTTGCAACCCAACGGGACAACCTTAATTGAACTGGCGAACTTCCCAAATCGCAATAACTCCCGCTCCAATAGCTCATTGGGAATAAACATTTGAAATCATTACCCTTGTTGATGGAGAAAAAAGCGCCGTAACTTGAATAAACATTCCTTTAAGAAGTACACCATGCTCAACCATACGATCAACAAGACACTCTTCTATAAGAAGTACACCATGCTCAACCATACGATCTACAATCACTTCTATAAGAAGTACACCATGCTCAACCATCCGATCAACCAGACACTCTTCTTTAAGAAGTACACCATGCTCAACCATCCGATCAACCAGACACTCTTCTTTAAGAAGTACACCATGCTCAACCATCCGATCAACAAGACACTCTTCTTTAAGAAGTACACCATGCTCAACCATCCGATCAACAAGACACTCTTCTTTAAGAAGTACACCATGCTCAACCATCCGATCAACAAGACACTCTTCTTTAAGAAGTACACCATGCTCAACCATCCGATCAACAAGACACTCTTCTATAAGAAGTACACCATGCTCAACCATCCGATCAACAAGACACTCTTCTTTAAGAAGTACACCATGCTCAACCATCCCATCAACCAGACACTCTTCTTTAAGAAGTACACCATGCTCAACCATCCGATCAACAAGACACTCTTCGATCAACAAGACACTCTTCTTTAAGAAGTACACCAAGACACTCTTCTATAAGCTCAACCATCCGATCAACAAGACACTCTTCTATAAGAAGTACACCATGCTCAACCATACGATCAACAAGACACTCTTCTTTAAGAAGTACACCATGCTCAACCATCCGATCAACAAGACACTCTTCTTTAAGAAGTACACCATGCTCAACCATCCGATCAACAAGACACTCTTCTTTAAGAAGTACACCATGCTCAACCATCCGATCAACAAGACACTCTTCTATAAGAAGTACACCATGCTCAACCATCCGATCAACAAGACACTCTTCTATAAGAAGTACACCATGCTCAACCATCCCATCTACCAGACACTCTTCTTTAAGAAGTACACCATGCTCAACCATCCGATCAACAAGACACTCTTCTTTAAGAAGTACACCATGCTCAACCATCCGATCAACAAGACACTCTTCTTTAAGAAGTACACCATGCTCAACCATCCGATCAACAAGACACTCTTCTTTAAGAAGTACACCATGCTCAACCATCCGATCAACAAGACACTCTTCTATAAGAAGTACACCATGCTCAACCATCCGATCAACAAGACACTCTTCTATAAGAAGTACACCATGCTCAACCATCCCATCTACCAGACACTCTTCTTTAAGAAGTACACCATGCTCAACCATCCGATCAACCAGACACTCTTCTTTAAGAAAAACCACCACTGCTTTATTCATCCGCGACACATAAGCAACATTCATATCCTACATTCTCTCCTACGGCGACCAAAAACTCCACAGTGACAGTAGCTTCAGTAACACACCTAAAGCCGTGCCGAAGTGACAGGGACGGCATCCCCATTCGGGCTGCCATCCCCGCCAAAATCAGGTTATTTTCGATATGAAAAACAAAATACTTAATTCTACCACAACAAAAATAATAACCTTGATCATGCACATAAGAAAACCAAAAAATGCCACCAAGAAATAGAAAACCGAAAGAAAGTTGTAAATATCTAACTCTCCACAACACATGCACTCTTTCACTCAAGCAAGAGAGAGCGAGAGAGAGAGACACAAGGCAGGCAGTAGTGCCCACCTTCGCCCGGATCCTAAAGGACATCTCCCTCAACCGCAGCCCCAACAACTCACACAACAACAGATCAACAAACACCCCGCCCAGACCAGTGAGACACTCTCCTAGACCTGCGGGACCCCCCCCACCCCCACGCCAACCAATCAACCCCCCCCCCCCCCCCCCCCCCAAATCAACCATTCCCACACCCAATTTAGGCCCCATCATATCAGACACATACCCCTCCTGCCCACCCCATGCCACCCACTCCCTCAAAGGGAGGGAGCGGGCCTCAACATGATAGTAACACATACGCCCAGGCCCTGAGCAAACAGGCCCAACCCCCCACTCTTATTCTAGCCCAAGCCATTGGCATATACCAGATGTTCAGCAGGCTCTGCTCACACTTACTGGTCTGAGGACAAACCACACGACCAACAACATTGGACACTCTATGGAACACAAAGCCTTCACTATCTCACCCTGGAATTTCCAAGGTCAGAGGTCATCTGCCTTTGGCCCAAAGAGCAGGAACCTGGACTTCATCAAAGAAATCAGAAATACAGACATCCTACAGGAAACGTGGTATAGAGGAGATGGACCCGTCTTCTACTGTAGGTTACAGAGAGCTGGTCGTCCCATCCACCAAACTACCAGATGTGAAACAGGGAAGGGACTCAGGGGGAATGCTAATTTGGTATAGAGCAGACCTAACTCACTCTATTAAATGAATCAAAACAGGAACATTTTATATTTGGCTAGAAATTCAAAAGGAAATGATCTTAACAGAGAAAAATGTCCTCCTGTGTGCTACCTATATCCCCCCACTAGAATCCCCATACTTTAATGAAGACAGCTTCTTCATTCTGGAGGGGGAAATCAATCATTTCCAGGCCCAGGGACATGTACTAGTCTGTGGCGACCTAAATGCCAGAACAGGGCAAGAACCTGACACCCTCGGCACACATGTGGACAAACACCTACCTGGAGGTAACAGGATTCCCTCCCCCATGTGCCCCCCCTAGACACAACTACGAGAACATAACCAAATAAAACGGGTCACGACTCTTGCAGCTCTGTTGCATGCTGGGTATGCACATAGTCCATGGTAGACTTCGAGGGGACTCCTATGGTAGGTACACCTATAGCTCATCTCTTGGCAGTAGTACGGTAGACTGTACTGTACTGTAGACTACTTTATCGCTGACCTTAACCCAGAGTCTCTCAGAGCGTTCACAGTCAGCCCACTGACACCCCAATCAGACCACAGCAAAAATCACAGTCTACTTGAACAGAGGAATACTCAATCATGAGGCATTAAAGCCAAGGTGATTTAATAATATTAAGAAATGCTATAGCTGGAAGGAAAGTATTGTGTAAACCTACCCAAAAAATAATTAGGCAACAAAAAATGCAATCCCTTTTAGACAACTTCATGGACAAAACATTCCACTGTAATAGTTAAGGTGTAAACTTGGCAGTAGAAAAGCTAAACAGTATATTTGAAATCTCAGCAAATCTAAACATGTCAAACAGAAAACCAAAGAAACTTAACAACAATGATTTGATGAATGCAAAAACCTAAGAAAAGAAATTGAGAAACCTGTCCAACCAAAAACATAGAGACCCAGAAAATCTACAACTTCACTATGGTGAATCGCTAAAACAATACAGAAATACACTACGGAAAAAGAAGGAACTGCACGTCCGAAATCAGCTCAATGTAATTGAAGAATCCATAGACTCTAACCACTTCTGGGAAAATTGGAAAACACTAAACAAACAACAACACGAAGAGTTATCTATCCAAAACAGATGTATGTATAATCCACTTCTCCAATTTTTTTGGCTCAATAACAAAGAACAAACAGCGAAAACATATAACGTGATCAAATACAAATCTTAGAATCAACATTTTTATTTCACCTTTATTTAACCAGGTAGGCAAGTTGAGAACAAGTTCTCATTTACAATTGCGACCTGGCCAAGATAAAGCAAAGCAGTTCGACACATACAACGACACAGAGTTACACATGGAGTAAAACAAACATACAGTCAATAATACAGTATAAACAAGTCTATATACGATGTGAGCAAATGAGGTGAGATAAGGGAGGTAAAGGCAAAAAGGCCATGGTGGCAAAGTAGATACAATATAGCAAGTAAAACACTGGAATGGTAGATTTGCAATGGGAGAATGTGCAAAGTAGAAATAAAAATAATGGGGGTGCAAAGGAGCAAAATAAATAAATTAATTAAATACAGTAGGGAAAGATGTAGTTGTTTGGGCTAAATTATAGGTGGGCTATGTACAGGTGCAGTAATCTGTGAGCTGCTCTGACAGTTGGTGCTTAAAGCTAGTGAGGGAGATAAGTGTTTCCAGTTTCAGAGATTTTTGTAGTTCGTTCCAGTCATTGGCAGCAGAGAACTGGAAGGAGAGGCGGCCAAAGAAAGATTTGGTTTTGGGGGTGACTACAGCGTGTGCTACAGGTGGGAGATGCAATGGTGACCAGCGAGCTGAGATAAGGGGGGACTTTACCTAGCAGGGTCTTGTAGATGACATGGAGCCAGTGGGTTTGGCGACGAGTATGAAGCAAGGGCCAGCCAACGAGAGCGTACAGGTTGCAATGGTGGGTAGTATATGGGGCTTTGGTGACAAAACGGATTGCACTGTGATAGACTGCATCCAATTTGTTGAGTAGGGTATTGGAGGCTATTTTGTAAATGACATCGCCAAAGTCGAGGATTGGTAGGATGGTCAGTTTTACAAGGGTATGTTTGGCAGCATGAGTGAAGGATGCTTTGTTGCGAAATAAGAAGCCAATTCTAGATTTAACTTTGGATTGGAGATGTTTGATATGGGTCTGGAAGGAGAGTTTACAGTCTAACCAGACAATTAAGTATTTGTAGTTGTCCACGTATTCTAAGTCGGAGCCGTCCAGAGTAGTAATGTTGGACAGGCGGGTAGGTACAGGTAGCGATCGGTTGAAGAGCATGCATTTAGTTTTACTTGTATTTAACCTGTTGGATCTCTAGGGGCGCTATTTCATTTTTGGATAAAAAACATTCCCGTTTTAAGCGCGATATTTTGTCACGAAAAGATGCTCGACTATGCATATTCTTGACAGTTTTTGAAAGAAAACACTCTGAAGTTTCAGAATCTGCAAAGGTATTGTCTGTAAGTGCCCCAGAACTCATTCTACAGGCGAAACCAAGATGATGCGTCAAGCAGGAAATGAGCAGAATCTCTGAACCTCTGTTTCCCATTGTCTCCTTATATGGCTGTGATTGCGCAAAGAATGAGCCTACACTTTCTGTCGTTTCCCCAAGGTGTTTACAGCATTGTGACGTATTTGTAGGCATATCATTGGAAGATTGACCATAAGAGACTACATTTTCCAAGTGTCCGCCTGGTGTACTGCGTGGAATTCGGTGCGCAAACGCCAGCTGCTTGTACTTTTCCATTTGATTGAGGGGAGAAACCATGCTTCCACGAACGATATATCATTGAAGAGATATGTGAAAAACACCTTGAGGATTGATTCTAAACAATGTTTGCCATGTTTTCAGTCGATATTATGGAGTTAATTTGGAAAAAAGTTCGCGTTTTGAGGACTGAATTTTCGTTGTTTTTTTTGGTAGCCAAATGTGATGTACAAAACGGAGCTATTTGTAATACACAAAGAATCTTTTTTGGAAAAACTGAGCATCTGCTATCTAACTGAGAGTCTCCTCATTGAAAGCATCCGAAGTTCTTCAAAGGTAAATTATTTTATTTGAAGGCTTTTATGTTTTTGTTGAAATCTTGAGTGCTGGATGCTAACGCTAATGCTAACGCTAAATGCTACGCTAGCTAGCCACTTTTACACAAATGATTGTTTTCCTATGGTTGAGAAGCATATTTTGAAAATCTGAGATGACAGTGTTGTTTACAAAAGGCTAAGCTTGAGAGATGGAATATTTATTTCATTTAATTTGCGATTTTCATGAATAGTTAACGTTGCGTTATGGTAATGAGCTTAGGTCTGTAAATAGAATCCCGGATCCGGGTTTGGTCGACGCAACAGGTTAAGAGCAATTGGAGGCCACGGAAGGAGAGTTGTATGGCATTGAAGCTTGCCTGGAGGGTTGTTAACACAGTGTCCAAAGAAGGGCCAGAAGTATACAGAATGGTGTCGTCTGCGTAGAGGTGGATCAGAGACTCACCAGCAGCAAGAGCGACCTCATTGATGTATACAGAGAAGAGAGTCGGTCCAAGAATTGAACCCTGTGGCACCCCCATAGAGACTGCCAGAGGTCCGGACAGCAGACCCTCCGATTTGACACACTGAACTCTATCAGAGAAGTAGTTGGTGAACCAGGCGAGGCAATCATTTGAGAAACCAAGGCTGTCGAGTCTGCCGATGAGGATGTGGTGATTGACAGAGTCGAAAGCCTTGGCCAGATCAATGAATACGGCTGCACAGTAATGTTTCTTATCGATGGCGGTTAAGATATCATTTAGGACCTTGAGCGTGGCTGAGGTGCACCCATGACCAGCTCTGAAACCAGATTGCATAGCAGAGAAGGTATGGTGAGATTCGAAATGGTCAGTAATCTGTTTGTTGACTTGGCTTTCGAAGACCTTAGAAAGGCATGGTAGGATAGATATAGGTCTGTAGCAGTTTTGGTCAAGAGTGTCACCCCCTTTGAAGAGGGGGATGACCGCAGCTGCTTTCCAATCTTTGGGAATCTCAGACGAACATTAAGAGATGACCAGAACTGACTGGATTCTTCAATTACATTGAATGAACTACAGGACAAAATACAAACCCTCCAACCCAAAAAGGCCTGTGGTGTTGATGGTATCCTCAATGAAACGATCAAATATACAGGCAACAAATTCCAATGGGCTATACTAAAACTCTATAACATCATTCTTAGCTCTGGCATCTTCCCCAATATTTGGAACCAAGGACTGATCACCCAAATCCACAAAAGTGGGGACAAATTTGACCCCAATAACTACTGTGAGATATATGAATATGTGTCAACAGCAACCTTGGGAAAATCCTCTGTGTTATCATTAATAGCAGACTTGTGCTTTTCCTCAGTGAAAACAATGTACTGAGCAATTGTCAAATTGGCTTTTTACCAAATTATCGTACGACAGACCACATATTCAGCCTACACACCCTAATTGACAAACAAACAAACCAAAAGAAAGGCAAAGTCTTCTCATGCTTTGTCGATTTCAATATGAGGGTCTGCTATACAAATTGATTTAGTGGTGTTGGGGGAAAAACATACGACATTATAAAATCCATATACACAAACAACAAGTCTGCTGGGAAAATTGGCAAAAAACACACACATTTTTTTCCACAGGGCCGTGGGGTGAGACAGGGATGCAGCTTAAGCCCTACCTTTTTCAAAAAATATATCAACGAATTGGCGAGGGCACTAGAACAGTCTGCAGCACCCGGCCTCACCCTACTAGAATCTGAAGTCAAATATCTACTGTTTGCTGATGATCTGGTGCTTCTGTCACTAACCAAGGAGGGCATACAGCAGCACCTAGATCTTCTGCACAGATTCTGTCCGACCTGACAGTAAATCTCAGTAATGCAAAAATAATGGTGTTCCAAAGGTCCAGTTGCCAGGAATACAAATTCAATCAAGACAATGTTGACCTAGAGCACACAAAAAACTATACATACCTCGGCCTAAACATCAACGCCACAGGTAACTTACAAAGCTGTGAATGAGCTGAGAGACAAGGCAAGCAGGGCCTTCTATGCCATCAGAAGGAACATCAAATTCGACATACCATTTAGGATCTGGCAAAAAACACTTGAATCAGTCATAGAGCCCATTGCCTTTTGTGCCAGGTGTGTTATCCCTCCTAAATAGCTCGTGCTAATGTTACTATCGACTCAGTAAGGCCAGCAGGCTAATGCGACTATCGACTCAGTAAGGCCAGCAGGCTAATGTTACTATCGACTCAGTAAGGCCAGCAGGCTAATGTTACTATCGACTCAGTAAGGCCAGCAGGCTAGTCTATTTTATTGGTATGTAACTGTTATGAAAGTTGTATTGTCAATTTTGTTTTGTATTTAAACGCCACTTTAAACGTGTACATGACACTGCAACAACATTTCTTCATGGGGACAATAAAATCAGTAAGCTCTATAATGTTACGCCCTGGCCTTAGTTATCTTTGTTTTCTTTATTATTTTGGTTAGGACAGGGTGTGATATGGGTGATTTATGTGTTTTGTCTTGTCTAGGTTTTTTTTGTAGATTTATGGGGTTGTGTTCAGTTTAGTTGTCTAGGTAAGTCTATGGCTGCCTAGAGTGGTTCTCAATCAGAGGCAGGTGTTTATCGATGTCTCTGATTGGGAACCATATTTAGGCAGCCATATTCTTCTTGTTTTGTATATTTGTAGTGTTTTCTCTGTATTCGTCTGGATTAAAGATGTTTAACCCTAACCACGCTGCGTTTTGGTCCGCCTTTCCTTCCCAGGAAGAAAGCCGTGACATATATGTTGTGAGGTCTCACCAACCAATAGTTCACAAAATCGGACAAACACCAAATTGAGAATCTGCATGCAGAATTCTCCAATAATATCGTCCTTGTACAACGTAGGACATCAAATTATGCATTCAGAGCAGAATTAGGCCGATACCTGCTTATGATCAAAATCCAGAAAAGAGACACTAAATTCTACGACCACCTAAAAGGAAGCGATTCCCAAACCTTCCACAACAAAGCCATCACCTACAGAGAGATGAACCTGGAGAAGAGTCCCCTAAGAAAGCTGGTCATATACAGTATATATATATATTTATATTAGTGATTTATTGTTTATATACAGTGGGGCAAAAAAGTATTTAGTCAGCCACCAATTGTGCAAGTTCTCCCACTTAAAAAGATGAGAGAGGCCTGTAATTTCCATCATAGGTACACTTCAACTATGACAGACAAAATGAGAAAAAAAATCCAAAAAATCACATTGTAGGATTTTTTATGAATTTATTTGCAAATTATGGTGGAAAATAAGTATTTATGTAACAAACAAGGAAACAAAGAAGATGTACCTGATGATAGTTGATTATTAGGAAATTATATTAATTGTTTACTATTAATAATATTATAAAAAATTATATTAATTATATATTAATATATATTATTATATATTATATTAATTATAGGATTCTGTGAAACAAACATTGTCTGTTGTCATTACGGTCACCTTGTGGAATTCCCCTTCCCCTCTTCAAAAGGACCACAATGGATGATTTTCTTAAATTGTATTTGGAGGATATGCAGAGTAAATCCCCTGTATACAGTACACCACCTATATACATCACCTATATACACCACCTATATACGCCACCTATATACACCACCTATATACACCACATATATACACCACCTATATACACCACCTATATACATCACCTATATACACCACCTATATACACCACCTATATACATCACCTATATACACCACCTATATACACCACCTATATACACCAACTATATACACCACCTATATACATCACCTATATACACCACCTATATACGCCACCTGTATACACCACCTATATACACCAACTATATACATCACCTATATACACCACCTGTATACACCACCTATATACACCAACTATATACATCACCTATATACACCACCTATATACACCAACTATATACACCAACCATATACACCACCTATATACACCACTTATATACACCACCTATATACACCAACTATATACACCACCTATATACACCACCTATATACACCACCTATATACACCAACTATATACACCACCTATATACACCACCTATATACACCAACTATATACACCACCTATATACACCACCTATATACACCAACTATATACACCAACTATATAGACTAACTATATACACCACCTATATACACCAACTATATACACCAACTATATACACCACCTATATACACCAACTATACACACCAACTATAAACACCAACTATATAGACTAACTATATACACCACCTATATACACCAACTATATACACCACCTATATACACCAACTATATAGACCACCTATATACACCACCAATATACATCAACTATATACACTAACTATATACACCACCTATATACACCACCTATATACACCAACTATATACACTAACTATATACACCACCTATATACACCACCTATATACAGCACCTATATACACCAACTATATACACCACCTATATACACCACATATATACACCACCTATATACACCACCTATATACACCAACTATATACACCAACTATATACACCAACAATATACACCACCTATATACACCAACTATATACACCACCTATATACACTAACTATATACACCACCTATATACACCAGCTATATACACCAACTATATACACCAACTATATACACCACATATATACACTAACTATATACACAACCTAGATACACCACCTATATACACCACCTATATACACCACCTATATACACCAACTACATACACCAACTATATACACCACCTATATACACCAACTATATACACCACCTATATACACCAACTATATACACCACCTATATACACCACCTATATACACCAACTATATACACCAACTATATACACCACCTATATACACCACCTATATACACCACCTATATACACCAACTATATACACCACCTATATACACCAACTATATACACCACATATATACACCACCTATATACACCACCTATATACACCAACTATATACACCACCTATATACACCACCTATATACACCACATATATACACCACCTATATACACCACCTATATACACCACCTATATACACCACCTATATACACCACCTATATACACCACATATATACACCACCTATATACACCACCTATATACACCACATATATACACCACCTATATACACCACCTATATACACCACATATATACACCACCTATATACACCACCTATATACACCAACTATATACACCACCTATATACACCACCTATATACACCAACTATATACACCACCTATATACACCACCTATATACACCACCTATATACAGCACCTATATACACCAACTATATACACCACCTATATACACCACATATATACACCACCTATATACACCACCTATATACACCACCTATATACACCACTATATACACCACCTATATACACCACCTATATACACCACCTATATACACCACCTATATACACAAACTATATACACCACCTATATACACCACCTATATACACCAACTATATACACCACCTATATACACCACCTATATACACCACCTATATACACCACCTATATACACCACCTATATACACCAACTATATACACCACCTATATACACTAACTATATACACCACCTATATACACCACCTATATACACCACCTATATACACCAACTATATACACCACCTATATACACCACCTATATACACCAACTATATACACCACCTATATACACCACCTATATACACCACATATATACACCACCTATATACACCACCTATATACACCACCTATATACAGCACCTATATACACCAACTATATACACCACCTATATACACCACATATATACACCACCTATATACACCACCTATATACACCACCTATATACACCACCTATATACACCACCTATATACACAAACTATATACACCACCTATATACACCACCTATATACACCACTATATACACCACCTATATACACCACCTATATACACCACCTATATACACCACCTATATACACCACCTATATACACCAACTATATACACCACCTATATACACCACCTATATACACCACCTATATACACCACCTATATACACCAACTATATACACCACCTATATACACCACCTATATACACCAACTATATACACCACCTATATACACCACCTATATACACCACATATATACACCACCTATATACACCACCTATATACACCACCTATATACACCAACTATATACACCACCTATATACACCACCTATATACACCAACTATATACACCACCTATATACACCACCTATATACACCACCTATATACACCAACTATATACACCACCTATATACACCACCTATATACACCACCTATATACACCACCTATATACACCAACTATATACACCACCTATATACACCACCTATATACACCACCTATATACACCACCTATATACACCACATATATACACCACCTATATACACCACCTATATACACCACCTATATACACCAACTATATACACCACCTATATACACCACCTATATACACCAACTATATACACCACCTATATACACCACCTATATACACCACCTATATACACCAACTATATACACCACCTATATACACCACCTATATACACCACCTATATACACCACCTATATACACCAACTATATACACCACCTATATACACCACCTATATACACCACCTATATACACCACCTATATACACCAACTATATACACCACCTATATACACCACCTATGTATTTGGAGGCGTCACCAGTGCCCTCATGCATGGATTTTACAAATTGTCAAATAAATTAAATTAATTGATTCAATGGGGCTCCGTTCACAAACACAAAACAGACCCCCACAGAACCCCAGGACAGCAACAAAATTAGACCCAACCAAGTCATGAGAAAACAAAAAGATAATTACTTATCACACTGGCAAGAATTGACAAAAATATCTGGGCAAACGAGAATTATATTTGGCCCTAAACAGAGAGTACACAGTGGCAGAATACCTGACCCCTGTGACTGACCCTAAACAGAGAGTACACAGTGGCAGAATACCTGACCCCTGTGACTGGACCTAAACAGAGAGTACACAGTGGCAGAATACCTGACCACTGTGACTGACCCAAACTTAAGGAAAGCTTAGCCTATGTATAGATGCAGTGAGCTTAGCCTTGCTATTGAGAAAGGCAGCGCGTAGACAGACGGACCTGGCTCTCAAGAGAAGACAAGCTATGTGCACACTGCCCACAAAATGAGGTGGAAACTGAACTGCACTTCCTTAACCTCCTGCCCAAATGTATGACCATATCAGAGACACATATTTCCCTCAGATAACACAGACCCACAGATAATTCGAAAACAAACCCAATTTTGATCAACTATTTATGTATCCTTTTGTACTTCAACAATTTGCACATCATTACAATACACATATATATATATAGACAAAATATGACATTTGAAACGTCTTTATAATTTTGTAACTTCTGTGAGTGTAATTGTTTACTGTTCATTTCTTGTTGTTGATTTCACTTTTGTTTATTATATGTTAATGTTGCCAAAGCAAAATAAACATATGTTTACAATATATAAATATAAATAAATATATAAATATAAATTAATATAAAGATTATATGCCAATAAAGCCCCTTAAATTGAAATTGAATTGATAGAGAGAGATGAAGGTCCAATGATTTGTATACTAAAATATAAACACAACCTAGTTTCTTCTATAACATCTGTTATTGATCTGTCATAGTATCTGTCGTGTTCTGTGTGTGTGTTTTAGTGTGTTTACTGCAGGCTGGCTGGGAGGCCTTATAATCTGTTGGCATGAATATGGCTCTAAAATAAAAGCTTATGATGAGATGGAAGAATGCCTCACACATACACACACACGCACGCACGCACGCACGCACGCACACACACACACACACACACACACACACACACACACACACACACACACACACACACACACACACACACACACACACACACACACACACACACATTGAGAAGTAATACAGCTGTCAGAACATGGGTTTATCATCTCAAAACGGTTATAACTCACCCAACAGACATGGGGATCAGCACTGGTCATTTTGACGAGAAGAGAAGGGGGAGGAGAAGGAGGAGAAGAGAGGGGGAGGAAGAGGAGGGGGAGAGAAGGGGGAAGAGAAGAGAAGGGGGAGGGGAAGGAGAAGGAGAAGGGAGAGGGGAGGGAGAAAAGAGGGATCAGGAGAAGGAGAAGAGAAGAGGGAGGAGGACTAGAAGAGAAGAGGGAGGAGGAGGAGAAGAGAGGGTGAGGGGAAGAGAGAGGGGAAGAGGAGAATAAGAAAAGGGGAGGAGGAGGAGAGAAGCGGGAAGAGGAGAATAAGAGAAGGGGAGGAGGAGGAGGAAGAGGAGAAGAGAAGGGGAGGAGAGGAGAAGGAGAAGAGAATAGGAGGAGAAGGGGAGGAGGTGGAGAAGAGAAGGGGAAGAGGAGAATAAGAGAAGGGGAGGAGGTGGAGAGAAGGGGAAGAGGAGAATAAGAGAAGGGGAGGAGGTGGAGAAGAAAAGGGGAGGAGGAGAAAAAGAGAAGGGGAGGAGGTAGAGAAGAGAAGGGGAGGAAGTGGAGAAGAAAAGGGGAGGGGAGGAGAAGAGAAGGGGAGGAGGAGGAGAGAAGGGGGAAGAGGAGGAGAAGAGAACGGGAGGAGAAAGAGGAGGAGGAGGAGGAGAGGAGGGGGGGAGGAGGAGAAGAGAATGGGAGGAGAAGGAGGAGCAGAGAAGGGGGAAGAGGAGGAGAAGCGAAGGGTGAGGAGGAGGAGAAAATAAGGAGAAAATAAGGAGGAGGAGAAGAAGGAGGAGGAGATAAGGGGAGGAGGAGGAGAAGGAAAGGGGATAGTGAATAACATTGAGTGTAAAACAGTGCCTTGCGAAAGTATTCACCCTCTTGTCATTGTTCCTATTTTGTTGCCTTACAATCTGGAATTCAAATAGATTTTTGTGGGGTTTGTATAATTTGATTTCCACAACATGCCTACCTTTGTGAAGATGCAAAATATATATTTTTTGTGAAACAAACAAGAAATAAGACATAAAAAGCCGAAAACTTGAACATGCATAACTATTCACCCCCACAAAGTCAGTACGTTGTAGAGCCACCTTTTGCAGCAATTACAGCTGCAAGTCTCCTGGGGTATGTCTCTATAAGCTTGGCACATCTAGCCACTGGGATTTTTGCCAATTCTTCAAGGCAAAACTGCTCCAGCTCCTTCAAGTTGGATGGGTTCCTTCGGTGCACAGCAATATTTAAGTCATACCGCAGATTCACAAATTGAATTGAGGTCTGGACTTTGACTAGGCCATTCCAAGAAATGTAAATGTTTCCCCTTAAACCACTTGAGTGTTGCTTTAGCACTATGCTTAAGGTCATTGTCCTGCTGGAAGGTGAACCTCCGTCCCAGTCTTAAATCTCTGGAAGACTGAAACAGGTTTCCTTCAAAAATGTCCCTGTATTTAGCGCCATCCGTCGTTCCTCCAATTCTGACCAGTTTCCCTGACGATGAAAAACAGCATGATGCTGCCACCACAATGTCTCATTGTGGGATGGTGTTCTCGGGTGATGAGAGGTGTTGGGTTTGCACCAGACATAGCGTTTTCCTTGATGGCCAAAAAGAGGTGTTGGGTTTGTGCCAGTCAGTGTTTTTTTTATGCCAAAAAGCTCAATTTTAGTCTCATCTGACCAGAGTACCTTCTTCCATATGTTTGGGGAGTCTCCCACATGCCTTTTGGCAAAAACCAAATGTGTTTGCTTATTGTTTTCTTTAAGCAATGGCTTTTTTTTCTGGACACTCTTCCATAAAGCCCAGTTCTGTGGATTGTACGGTTTAAAGTGGTCCTATGGACAGATACTCCAATCTCCGCTGTGGAGCTTTGCAGCTCCTTCAGGGTTATCTTTGGTCTCTTTGTTTCCCCTCTGATTAATGCCCTCCTTGCCTGGTCTGTGAGTTTTGGTGGGCGGCCCTCTCTCGGCAGGTTTGTTGTGGTGCCATATTCTTTCCATGTTTTAATAATGGATTTAATGGTGCTCCATGGGATGTTCAAAGTTTCAGATATTTTTTTATAACCCAACCCTGATCTGTACTTCTCCACAACTTTATTTAACTAATTATATGACTTCTGAAGGTAATTGGTTGCACCAGATCTTATTTAGGGGCTTCATTGCAAATGGGAGGGGCTTCATAGAAAAGGGGAGGGGCTTCATATAAACGGGGAGGGGCTGCATAGCAAAGGGGAGGGGCTTCATAGAAAAGGGGAGGGGCTTCATATAAACGGGGAGGGGCTTCATAGGGGGTGAATACATATGCAAGCATCACTTTTATGTTTATTTATTTTTTTTGCATTTTTTGAAACAAGTTATTTTTTAAAATTTCACTTCACCAATTTGGACTATTTTATGTATGTCCATCATATGAAATCCAAATAAAAATCAATTTAAATTATTATTAAATTAATGCAACAAAATAGGACAAACACTTACTATGAATACTATTCCCATTCTAGGTGTTTCTACTGGTGTGTGCGCAGGGCTGGCTCTAGCCTATTGGGGCCCTAGGTGAGATTTGATTTGGGGGCCCCACACCTCGCAGCAAAACATTTTAGTGGCCCCCCTCTTAATAACAGTGAATAGAAAATGTAAAGTTTTGAAGCCAATTTCATGGAATTGTCCACATTTTGGCACTTCTACCATTTTAGATCTGAGTGAGAATAAATTAACTAAATCAATGGGGGCCCCATTGAGGTCAGGGCCCCCTGGATGTCAGGGCCCCTAGGCATGTGTCCTGCGTGCCCAGTCAGTATTCAGCCATGATTACAACTACCAGTTGGCTAGACTAACTACCAATCAGTAAATGGTTAGCTGAGATCGCTAATTGAGTGACTGTCAGTGACTGGCATAACAAGAGAAAAACTGCTGATGTACACCCTTATTTTCAAAATTGCACCTGGTGTATTTTGCTATTATTACCCTAAATATAATATCTTTTAAAAACGTAAAAAATGTATTTGTGGAATTTCTTTCCACCCAGCTTTGCACACTCTTGGCATTCTCTCAACCAGCTTTATGAGGTAGACACCTGGAATGTATTCATGGAATTTCTTTCATTTTTAATGCATTTGAGCCAATCAGTTGTGTTGTGACAAGGTAGGGTTGGTATACAGAAGAAGATAGCCCTATTTGGTAAAAGACCAAGTCCATATTATGGCAAGAACAGCTCAACGACAGTCCATCTTTACTTTAATTAAGACATGAAGGTCAGTCAATATAGAAAATGTCAAGAACTTTGAATGTTTCTTGAAGTGCAGTCGCAAAAACCATCAAGTGCTATGATGAAACTGGCTCTCATGAGGACCACCACAGGAGAGCAAGGCCCAGAGTTACCTTTGCTGCAGAGGATAAGTTCATTAGACATTGCACCTCAGATTGCAGCCCAAATAAATGTTTCACAGAGTTCAAGTAACTGACACATCTCAACATCCTCATGGTCAAACTGCTGCAAAGAAACCACCACTAAAGGTCACCAATAAGAAGAAGAGACTTGCTTGGGCCAAGAAACACGAGCAGATTCATGGAAATCTGTCCTTTGGTTCCAACCTCTGTGTTTTTTGTGAGACTCAGAGTAGGTGAACGAATGATCTCCGCATGTGTGGTTCCCACCGTAAAGCATGGAGGAGGAGGTGTGATGGTGTGGGGGTGCTTTGCTGGTGACATTGTCGTTAATTGATTTAGAATTAAAGGCACACTTAACCAGCATGGCTTCCATAGAATTCTGTGTTATTTTATAGTGTTGATGTCTTCACTGTTATTCTACAATGTAAAAAAATAAAGAAAAACCCTGGAATGAGTAGGTGTGTCCAAACTTACGACTGGTACTATATATTTACTATTATATGTGCTATTATTTATATATATTATTTATATATATATATAAAATGTTTTGGGGTCGTGGGACCCCCAGGGGCCCTACCCGACCGTTTATGTTGCTTGCGCCTCGAACCGACCATGTGTGTGTTCAACCTCTTTAACTTTAGATCTTCTGACCTACTACAGCCACGTCGTTAGTCAGGATGAGTTAGTCAGGATGGGATGAGGAGAAGAGGAGAGGAAACGTAGCGTGTAGATGGAAAGATTCCTTAGAGAGAGACTGCCTCACCAGCTGGCCTGCAGAAAACACAGAGGAACAGCTGAGAGTGAGATAGAGAGAGAGAGAGAGAGAGAGAGAGAGAGAGAGAGAGAGAGAGAGAGAGAGAGAGAGAAGAGAGAGAGGGAGAGAGAGAGACAGAGAGAGAGGGACAGAGAGATAGAGGGAAATGTGATACAGGAGAAGAGTGAGCAAAAGATACACAGAGGGAGAGGAATGAGGAGGAGAAGACAGAGAGGAATGGAGGAGGAGAAGAGGGAGAGAGGGATGGAGGAGGAGAAGAGGGAGAGAGGGATGGAGGAGGAGAAGAGGGAGAGAGGGATGGAGGAGGAGAAGAGGGAGAGAGGAATGGAGGAGGAGAAGAGGGAGAGAGGGATGGAGGAGGAGAAGAGGGAGAGAGGGATGGAGGAGGAGAAGAGGGAGAGAGGGATGGAGGAGGAGAAGAGGGAGAGAGGAATGGAGGAGGAGAAGAGGGAGAGAGGGATGGAGGAGAAGAGGGAGAGAGGGATGGAGGAGGAGAAGAGGGAGAAGAGGGAGAGAGGAATGGAGGAGGAGAAGAGGGAGAGAGGCCAGAGCTCAGCACTCTGAGACATATGGCTGCTTCCGTCTTGATTACACTTCAGCTGGCAGGAAGATTACACCAGGGTGTATATGTGTGTGTGTGTGTGTGTGTGTGTGTGTGTGTGTGTGTGTGTGTTCGCTCTAAGTGTATGTGTGTGTAGCTGTGAGATTACTAGGCGAGAGAGTGTCTTAACATACAGATTATAGTTAACATGAGTAGAGATGCCTTCAGCAGTGTGTGTGTGTGTGTGTGTGTGTGTGTGTGTGTGTGTGTGTGTGTGTGTGTGTGTGTGTGTGTGTGTGTGTGTGTGTGTGTGTGTGTGTGTGTGTGTGTGTGTGTGTGTGTGTGTGTGTGTGTATTAGATATGACCAGTGGAGAGGGGTAGAGGAATGAGATGCCTTCAGCTGATTAAGGCTTTAATCACAGACGTTGACTGCCTGACTGCTTAAATACTCTGTGATAACGTCTTACTGTGGCAAATTATGCCTCCTGTGCGCGTGCGCGCGCGCTTGTGTGTGCGTGCGTGCGTGCGTGCTTGCGTGCGTGCATGCGTGTGTGTGTGTGTGGCAGATGTTCACCTGGCTAGTAGAGAGTGTTGGAAAGGAAGACGCTCCATCTGTTCCATCTGACCGGACCACCGCGTGTCTGCCAACCTCTAGAGAGAGAGACAGAGAGGGGGTGGGGTATAGAGAGAGACAGAGAGGGGGTGGGGTATAGAGAGAGACAGAGAGGGGGTGGGGTATAGAGAGAGACAGAGAGGGGGTGGGGTAGAGAGAGAGAGACAGAGAGGGGGTGGGGTATAGAGAGAGACAGAGAGGGGGTGGGGTAGAGAGAGAGACAGAGAGGGGGTGGGGTAGAGAGAGAGACAGAGAGACAGAGAGGGGGTGGGGTAGAGAGAGAGACAGAGACAGAGAGGGGGTGGGGTATAGAGAGAGACAGAGAGGGGTTGGGGGGTGGGGTAGAGAGAGAGACAGAGAGGGGTGGGGTAGAGAGAGGGGTGGGGGGTGGGGTAGAGAGAGACAGAGAGGGGTTGGGTATTGAGAGAGACAGAGAGGGGGTGGGGTAGAGAGAGACAGAGAGGGGGTGGGGTAGAGAGAGAGAGACAGAGAGGGGGTGGGGTAGAGAGAGACAGAGAGGGGGTGGGGTAGAGAGAGACAGAGAGGGGGTGGGGTAGAGAGAGACAGAGAGGGGGTGGGGTAGAGAGAGGGGTGGGGAAGAGAGAGAGAGAGAGACAGAGAGGGGGTGGGGTAGAGAGAGGGCTGGGGTGTGGGGTAGAGAGAGACAGAGAGGGGGTGGGGTAGAGAGAGAGACGGAGAAGGGGTAGGGGAGAGAGAGAGAGAGAGAGACAGAGAGGGGGTGGGGTAGAGAGACACCTATCAAAACAATAATGTATGTCTCACCTATCTAAATGATAATGTGTCTCACCTATCTAATTGATCATGTATCTATCACCTATCTAAACGATCATGTATATCTCACCTATCTAAACGATAATGTATATCTCACCTATCGAAACGATAATGTATATCTCACCTATCTAAACTATAATGTATAGCTCACCCATATAAACGATAATGTATACCTCACCTATCTAAACTAAAATGTATATCTCACCTATCTAAACGATAATGTATATCTCACCTATCTAAACGATAATGTATATCTCACCTATCTAAACTATAATGTATATCTCACCTATCGAAACGATAATGTATATCTCACCTATCGAAACGATAATGTATATCTCACCTATCTAAACGATAATGTATATCTCACCTATCTAAACGATAATGTATATCTCACCTGTCTAAACTATAATGTATAGCTCACCCATCTAAACGATAATGTATACCTCACCTATCTAAACGATAATGTATATCTCACCTATCTAAACGATAATGTATATCTCACCTATCTAAACAAGAATGTATATCTCACCTATCTAAACGATAATGTATATCTCACCTATCTAAACAATAATGTATATCTCACATGTCAAAACGATAATGTATATCTCACCTATCGAAACGATAATGTATATCTCACCTATCTATACGATCATCTCACCTATATATACTTAACCATAAAACTCTAGCTTTCTTCAGCTGTAGTTCCCTATCAGGTACCGTAGGGGGTGGGGTAGAGAGAGGGGTGGGGTAGAGAGAGAGACAGAGAGGGGGTGGGGTAGAGAGAGGGTGCGGGGTAGAGAGAGAGACAGAGAGGGGGTGGGGTAGAGAGAGGGGTGGGGTAGAGAGAGGGGGCGGGGTAGAGAGGGGGGGTGGGTTAGAGAGAGGGGGTGGGGTAGAGAGAGGGGTGGGGTAGAGAGAGGGGTGTGATAGAGAGAGGGGGTGGGGTAGAGAGAGGGGGTGGGGTAGAGAGAGGGGTTGGGGTAGCGAGAGGGGGTGGGGTAGAGAGAGGGGTGGGGTAGAGAGAAGGGGTGGGGTAGAGAGAGGGGGTGGGGTAGAGAGATGGGTGTGGTAGAGAGAGGGGTTGGGGTAGAGAGAGGGGGTGGGGTAGAGAGAGGGGGTGGGGTAGAGAGAGAGAGGGGTGGGGTAGAGAGAGAGAGGGGTGGGGTAGAGAGAGGGGTGGGGTAGAGAGAGGGGTGGGGTAGAGAGAGGGGGTAGAGAGAGAGAGGGGTGGGGTAGAGAGAGGGGGTGGGGTAGAGAGAGGGGGTGGGTTAGAGAGAGGGGTGGGGTAGAGAGAGGGGGTGGGGTAGAGAGAGGGGGTGGGGTAGAAAGAGGGGGTGGGGTAGAGAGAGGGGTGTGGTAGAGAGAGGGGGTGGGGTAGAGAGAGAGAGGGGGTGGGGTAGAGATACAGAGAGGGGGTGGGGTAGAGAGAGGGGGTGGGGTAGAGAGAGACGGGGTGGGGTAGAGAGAAGGGGTGGGGTAGAGAGAGGTGGTGGGGTAGAGAGAGGGGTGGGGTAGAGAGAGGGGGTGGGGTTGAGAGAGGGGGTGGGCTAGAGAGAGGGGGTGGGGTAGAGAGAGGGGGTGGGGTAGAGAGAGGGGGTGGGGTAGAGAGAGGGGGTCAGGTAGAGAGAGGGGGTGGGGTAGAGAGAGGGGGTGGGGTAGAGAGAGGGGGTGGGGTAGAGAGAGGGGTGGGGTAGAGAGAGGGGTAGGGTAGAGAGAGGGGTGTGGTAGAGAGGGGGTGGGGTAGAGAGAGGGGTGGGGTAGAGAGAGAGGGGTGGGGTAGAGAGAGGGGGTGGGGTAGAGAAAGGTGTGGGGTAGAGAGAGGGGTGGGGTAGAGAGAGGGGGTGGGGTAGAGAGAGAGGGGTGGGGTAGAGAGAGGGGGTGGGGTAGAGAGAGAGAGGGGGTGGGGTAGAGAGAGAGAGGGGGTGGGGTAGAGAGAGGGGTGGGGTAGAGAGAGGGGGTGGGGTAGAGAGAAGGGGTGGGGTAGAGAAAGGGGTGGGGTAGAGAGAGGGGTGGGGTAGAGAGAGGGAGTGGGTTAGAGAGAGGGGGTGGGGTAGAGAGAGACGGGGTGGGGTAGAGAGAGAGAGGGGGTGCGGTAGAGAGAGGGGTGGGGTAGAGAGAGGGGGTGTGGTAGAGAGAGAGAGGGGTGTGGTAGAGAGAGGGGGTGGGGTAGAGAGAGGGGTGGGGTAGAGAGAGGGGGTGGGGTAGAGAGAGGGGGTGGGGTAGAGAGAGAGAGGGGTGGGGTAGAGAGAGGGGTGGGGTAGAGAGAGGGGGTGGGGTAGAGAGAGGGGGTGGGGTAGAGAGAGGGGGTGGGGTAGAGAGAGGGGTGGGGTAGAGAGAGGGGGTAGAGAGAGAGAGGGGTGGGGTAGAGAGAGGGGGTGGGGTAGAGAGAGGGGGTGGGGTAGAGAGAGAGGGGGGGGTAGAGAGAGGGGTGGGGTAGAGAGAGGGGGTGGGGTAGAGAGAGGGGGTGGGGTAGAGGGGGGGTGGGGTAGAGAGAGGGGTGGGGTAGAGAGAGGGGTAGAGAGAGTGGGGTAGAGAGAGGGGGTGGGGTAGAGAGAGGGGGTGGGGTAGAGAGGGGGTGGGGTAGAGAGGGTGGGGTAGAGAGAGGGGTGGGGTAGAGGGGGGTGGGGTAGAGAGAGGGGGTGGGGTAGAGAGAGGGGTGGGGTAGAGAGAGGGGGTGGGGTAGAGAGAGGGGTGGGGTAGAGAGAGGGGTGGGGAGGGGGTAGAGAGAGAGAGGGGTGGGGTAGAGGAGGGGGTGGGGTAGAGAGAGAGAGGGGTGGGGTAGAGAGAGGGGGTGGGGTAGAGAGAGGGGGTGGGGTAGCGAGAGGGGGTGGGGTAGAGAGAGGGGTGGGGTAGAGAGAGAGGAGGTGGGGTAGAGAGAGAGAGGGGTGGGGTAGAGAGAGAGAGGGGTGGGGTAGAGAGAGGGCGTGGGGTAGGTACCGTAGGGCCTGTCAGAAAGGAAGAAGCTCAGTGACTAATAATGCAGAGCGACACCAATGGATCAAGGACTGTTTTTTGTGTTTTAAGCAGAAAGAAAGCGTAATTAAAAACATTGGCTGGTAGAGAGAGGGGGTGGGGTTGAGAGAGGGGGTGGGCTAGATAGAGGGGGTGGGGTAGAGAGAGGGGGTGGGGTAGAGAGAGGGGGTGGGGTAGAGAGAGGGGGTCAGGTAGAGAGAGGGGGTGGGGTAGAGAGAGGGGGTGGGGTAGAGAGAGGGGGTGGGGTAGAGAGAGGGGTGGGGTAGAGAGAGGGGTAGGGTAGAGAGAGGGGTGTGGTAGAGAGGGGGTGGGGTAGAGAGAGGGGTGGGGTAGAGAGAGAGGGGTGGGGTAGAGAGAGGGGGTGGGGTAGAGAAAGGTGTGGGGTAGAGAGAGGGGTGGGGTAGAGAGAGGGGGTGGGGTAGAGAGAGAGGGGTGGGGTAGAGAGAGGGGGTGGGGTAGAGAGAGAGAGGGGGTGGGGTAGAGAGAGAGAGGGGGTGGGGTAGAGAGAGGGGTGGGGTAGAGAGAGGGGGTGGGGTAGAGAGAGGGGGTGGGGTAGAGAAAGGGGTGGGGTAGAGAGAGGGGTGGGGTAGAGAGAGGGAGTGGGTTAGAGAGAGGGGGTGGGGTAGAGAGAGACGGGGTGGGGTAGAGAGAGAGAGGGGGTGCGGTAGAGAGAGGGGTGGGGTAGAGAGAGGGGGTGTGGTAGAGAGAGAGAGGGGTGTGGTAGAGAGAGGGGGTGGGGTAGAGAGAGGGGTGGGGTAGAGAGAGGGGGTGGGGTAGAGGGGTGGGGTGGGGTAGAGAGAGGGGTGGGGTAGAGAGAGGGGGTGGGGTAGAGAGAGGGGGTGGGGTAGAGAGAGGGGGTGGGGTAGAGAGAGGGGTGGGGTAGAGAGAGGGGGTAGAGAGAGAGAGGGGTGGGGTAGAGAGAGGGGGTGGGGTAGAGAGAGGGGGTGGGGTAGAGAGAGGGGGTGGGGTAGAGAGAGATAGGGGTGGGGTAGAGAGAGGGGTGGGGTAGAGAGAGGGGTGGGGTAGAGAGAGGGGGTGGGGTAGAGAGAGGGGGTGGGGTAGAGAGAGGGGGTGGGGTAGAGAGAGAGAGGGGGTGGGGTAGAGAGAGGGGTGGGGTAGAGAGAGGGGTGGGGTAGAGAGAGGGGGTAGAGAGAGAGAGGGGTGGGGTAGAGAGAGGGGGTGGGGTAGAGAGAGAGAGGGGTGGGGTAGAGAGAGGGGGTGGGGTAGAGAGAGGGGGTGGGGTAGAGAGAGGGGGTGGGGTAGAGAGAGGGGTGGGGTAGAGAGAGAGGAGGTGGGGTAGAGAGAGAGAGGGGTGGGGTAGAGAGAGAGAGGGGTGGGGTAGAGAGAGGGCGTGGGGTAGGTACCGTAGGGCCTGTCAGAAAGGAAGAAGCTCAGTGACTCCTAATGCAGAGCGACACCAATGGATCAAGGACTGTTTTTTGTGTTTTAAGCAGAAAGAAAGCGTAATTAAAAACATTGGCTGGCATCTTGGAAACCTACAGACAGGGGTAGCCTGAGGGTGCCTGCAGAAGACTGTAAACAGCAGTCCTCCGTGTGTGTGTGTGTGTGTGTGTGTGTGCGCGTTCGTGTGTGTGTGTGTGTGCGTGAGTGCTCGTTCGTGTGTGTGTGTGTGTGTGTGTGTGTTTTGTGCGTGAGTGAGCGTTCGTGTGTGTGTGTGTGTGTGTGTGTGTGTGTGTGCGTGCGTGCGTGCGTGCGTTCGTGTGTGTGTGTGTGAGCAAGCTCTCACAGTCTCACTGCAGAATTAGACGTTGATCCACCTTTCTCCAAATGTCACATTTGGGTTAAGGTTTTGGATAGAGTTAAAACATACATTTCAGGAACTCATTCCTAAATGGTTAAGATAAGGCTTTAGGGTAAGGGTTAAGGTAAGGGTTAAGGTAAGGGTTAAGGTAAGGGTTAAGGTAAGGGTTAAGGTAAGGGTTAAGGTAAGGGTTAAGGTAAGGGTTAAGGTAAGGGTTAGGGTAAGGGTTAGGGTAAGGGTTAAGATAAGGGTTAAGGTAAGGGTTATGGTAAGGGTTAGGTTAAGGGTTAAGGTAAGGGTTAGGGTAAGGGTTAAGGTAAGGGTTAGGGTAAGGGTTAGGGTAATGGTTAAGGTAAGGGTTAGGGTAAGGGTTAGGGTAAGGGTTAAGGTAAGGGTTAAGGTAAGGGTTATGGTAAGGGTTAGGGTAAGGGTTAAGGTAAGGGTTAGGGTAAGGGTTAGGGTAAGGGTTAAGGTAAGGGTTAAGGTAAGGGTTATGGTAAGGGTTAGGGTAAGGGATAAGGTTTGGGATGGGGTAAGGGATATGGGTAAGGGTTAAGGTAAGGGTTATGGTAAGGGTTATGGTAAGGGTTAGGGTAAGGGATAAGGTTTGGGATAGGGTAAGGGATATGGGTAAGGGTTAAGGTAAGGGTTATGGGTAAGGGATAGGGTAAGGGTTAAGGTAAGGGTTATGGTAAGGGTTATGGTAAGGGTTAGGATAAGGGATAAGGTAAGGGTTATGGTAAGGGTTATGGTAAGGGTTAGAGTAAGGGTTAAGGTAAGGGTTATGGTAAGGGTTATGGTAAGGGTTAGGGTAAGGGATAAGGTAAGGGTTATGGTAAGGGTTATGGTAAGGGATAAGGTTTGGGATAGGGTAAGGGATATGGGTAAGGGTTAAGGTAAGGGTTATGGGTAAGGGATAGGGTAAGGGTTAGGGTAAGGGTTAAGGTAAGGGTTATGGTAAGGGTTAGGGTAAGGGATAAGGTTTGGGATAGGGTAAGGGATATGGGTAAGGGTTAAGGTAAGGGTTAAGGTAAGGGTTATGGGTAAGGGATAGGGTAAGGGTTAGGGTAAGGGTTAAGGTAAGGGTTATGGTAAGGGTTAGGGTAAGGGATAATGTAAGGGTTATGGTAAGGGTTATGGTAAGGGTTAGGGTAAGGGATAAGGTTTGGGATAGGGTAAGGGATATGGGTAAGGGTTAAGGTAAGGGTTAAGGTAAGGGTTATGGGTAAGGGATAGGGTAAGGGTTAGGGTAAGGGTTAGGGTAAGGGATAAGGTAAGGGATATGGGTAAGGGTTAAGGTAAGGGTTATGGGTAAGGGATAGGGTAAGGGTTAAGGTAAGGGTTATGGTAAGGGTTATGGTAAGGGTTAGGGTAAGGGATAAGGTAAGGGTTATGGTAAGGGTTATGGTAAGGGTTAGAGTAAGGGTTAAGGTAAGGGTTATGGTAAGGGTTATGGTAAGGGTTAGGGTAAGGGATAAGGTAAGGGTTATGGTAAGGGTTATGGTAAGGGTTAGGGTAAGGGATAAGGTTTGGGATAGGGTAAGGGATATGGGTAAGGGTTAAGGTAAGGGTTATGGGTAAGGGATATGGGTAAGGGATAGGGTAAGGGTTAGGGTAAGGGTGAAGGTAAGGGTTATGGTAAGGGTTAGGGTAAGGGATAAGGTAAGGGTTATGGTAAGGGTTAGGGTAAGGGTTAGGGTAAGGGATAAGGTTTGGGATAGGGTAAGGGATATGGGTAAGGGTTAAGGTAAGGGTTAAGGTAAGGGTTATGGGTAAGGGATAGGGTAAGGGTTAGGGTAAGGGTTATGGTAAGGGTTATGGTAAGGGTTAGGGTAAGGGATAAGGTAAGGGTTATGGTAAGGGTTATGGTAAGGGTTAGGGTAAGGGATAAGGTTTGGGATAGGGTAAGGGATAAGGTTTGGGATAGGGTTAACCTGTTATGTTATAACCCATCCACCCTACCAGTTCTTAAGTTCTCGTACACACACACACACACACGCACGCACGCACGCACGCACGCACGCACACACACACACACACACACACACACACACACACACACACACACACACACACACACACCTCAATTACGCTCCTCCATCCTCTACCCCTCCATCCTCTACCCCTCCATCCTTGTACCCCTCCATCCTTCTACCCCTCCATCCTTCTACCCCTCCATCCTCTACCCCTCCATCCTCTACCCCTCCATCCTCTACCCCTCCAACCTCTACCCCTCCATCCTCTACCCCTCCATCCTTCTACCCCTCCATCCTTCTACCCCTCCATCCTCTACCCCTCCATCCTCTACCCCTCCATCCTCTACCCCTCCATCCTCTACCTCTCCATCCTCTACCACTCCATCCTCTACCCCTCCATCCTCTACCCCTCCATCCTTCTACCCCTCCATCCTTCTACCCAAAGAGTGTGCAAAGCTGTCATCAAGGCAAAGGGTGGCTACTTCAAAAGATGATCAAATATAAAATAGATTTAAATTTGTTTTACACTTTTTTTTGATCACTACATGATTACATATGTGTTAGTTTAT
>NC_092171.1:40748449-40753449 GCF_045791955.1 Oncorhynchus clarkii lewisi | reverse complement strand
TGTTGTCTTAGGTCTCTCTTTATGTAGTGTTGTGTTGTCTCAGGTCTCTCTTTATGTAGTGTTGTGTTGTCTCTATTTATGTAGTGTTGTGTTGTCTTAGGTCTCTATTTATGTAGTGTTGTGTTGTCTCTCTTTATGTAGTGTTGTGGTGTCTTTAGGTCTCTCTTTATGTAGTGTTGTGGTGTCTTTAGGTCTCTCTTTATGTAGTGTTATGGTGTCTTAGGTCTCTCTTTATGTAGTGTTGTGGTGTCTTAGGTCTCTCTTTATGTAGTGTTGTGTTGTCTTTAGGTCTCTCTTTATGTAGTGTTGTGTTGTCTTTAGGTCTCTCTTTATGTAGTGTTGTGTTGTCTTAGGTCTCTCTTTATGTAGTGTTGTGTTGTCTTAGGTCTCTCTTTATGTAGTGTTGTGGTGTCTTAGGTCTCTCTTTATGTAGTGTTGTCTTAGGTCTCTCTTTATGTAGTGTTGTGTTGTCTCAGGTCTCTCTTTATGTAGTGTTGTGTTGTCTTAGGTCTCTCTTTATGTAGTGTTGTGTTGTCTCAGGTCTCTCTTTATGTAGTGTTGTGTTGTCTTAGGTCTCTCTTTATGTAGTGTTGTCTTAGGTCTCTCTTTATGTAGTGTTGTCTTTAGGTCTCTCTTTATGTAGTGTAGTGTTGTCTTAGGTCTCTCTTTATGTAGTGTTGTGTTGTCTTAGGTCTCTCTTTATGTAGTGTTGTGTTGTCTTAGGTCTCTCTTTATGTAGTGTTGTGTTGTCTTAGGTCTCTCTTTATGTAGTGTTGTGTGTCTTAGGTCTCTCTTTATGTAGTGTTGTGTCGCCTCTCTTGTCGTGATGTGTGTCTTGTTCTATATTTTTATTTTAGTTTTAATCGCAGTCCAGCACGAGGCCTTTTGCCGTTTGGTAGGCCGGCATTGTAAATAAGAATTTGCTCTTAACTGTCTTAAATAAAAAAAAATACTAAATGAAAGTCTTTAGGAGAGTCTTTAAGAGAGTCTTCATGAGTGTCTTACTCAGTCTTCATGAGAGTCTTACTGAGTCTTCATGAGAGTCTTTATGAGTCTTCATGAGAGGCTTACTGAGTCTTCATGAGAGTCTTTATGAGTATTTTTGAGAGTCTTTATGAGTCTTCATGAGAGTCTTACTGAGTCTTCATGACAGTCTTTATGAGTCTTAATGAGAGTCTTAATGAGTCTTCATGAGAGTCTTTATGATAGTCTTACTGAGTCTTCATGAGAGTCTTCATGAGAGTCTTAATGAGTCTTATTGAGATACTGAGTCTTCATGAGAGTCTTCATGAGAGTCTTACTGAGTCTTTATGAGAGTCTTAATGAGTCTTCATGAGAGTCTTTATGAGTCTTATTGAGTCTTAATGAGTCTTCATGAGAGTCTTCATGAGAGTCTTAATGAGTCTTCATGATAGTCTTTATGAGTCTTATTGAGTCTTAATGAGTCTTATTGAGAGTCTATGAGTCTTTTTGAGAGTCTTTATGAGTCTTATTGAGTCTTAATGAGTCTTCATGAGAGTCTTTATGAGTCTTATTGAGTCTATTAATGAGTCTTCATGAGAGTCTTCATGAGAGTCTTAATGAGTCTTCATGATAGTCTTTATGAGTCTTATTGAGTCTTAATGAGTCTTATTGAGAGTCTTTATGAGTCTTACTGAGTCTTCATGAGAGTCTTAATGAGTCTTCATGAGTCTTAATGAGTCTTATTGATAGTCTTTATGAGTCTTATTGAGAGTCTATGAGTCTTATTGAGAGTCTTTATGAGTCTTATTGAGTCTTAATGAGTCTTATTGAGAGTCTTTATGAGTCTTACTGAGTCTTCATGAGAGTCTTAAAGAGTCTTCATGAGAGTCTTAATGAGTCTTCATGAGAGTCTTTATGAGTCTTTTTGAGAGTCTTTATGAGTCTTCATGAGAGTCTTACTGAGTCTTCATGACAGTCTTTATGAGTCTTAATGAGAGTCTTAATGAGTCTTCATGAGAGTCTTTATGAGAGTCTTACTGAGTCTTCATGAGAGTCTTCATGAGAGTCTTAATGAGTCTTATTGAGTTACTGAGTCTTCATGAGAGTCTTTATGAGTCTTATTGAGCCTTACTGAGTCTTCATGCGAGTCTTCATGAGAGTCTTTATGAGTCTTATTGAGTCTTAATGAGTCTTCATGAGAGTCTTAATGAGTCTTCATGAGAGTCTTTATGATAATTATTGAGTCTTAATGAGTCTTCATGAGAGTCTTCATGAGAGTCTTACTGAGTCTTCATGAGAGTCTTAATGAGTCTTCATGAGAGTCTTTATGAGTCTTATTGAGTCTTAATGAGTCTTATTGAGAGTCTTTATGAGTCTTACTGAGTCTTCATGAGAGTCTTAATGAGTCTTCATGAGAGTCTTAATGAGTCTTCATGAGAGTCTTTATGAGTCTTATTGAGTCTTTATGAATCTTATTGAGTCTTAATGAGTCTTCATGAGAGTCTTTATGAGTCTTCATGAGAGTCTTAATGAGTCTTCATGAGAGTCTTAATGAGTCTTCATGAGAGTCTTTATGAGTCTTATTGAGAGTCTTTATGAGTCTTATTGAGTCTTAATGAGTCTTCATGAGAGTCTTTATGAGTCTTATTGAGAGTCTTTATGAGTCTTATTGAGTCTTAATGAGTCTTATTGAGAGTCTTTATGAGTCTTATTGAGAGTCTTTATGAGTCTTCATGAGAGTCTTTATGAGTCTTATTGAGAGTCTTTATGAGTCTTCATGAGAGTCTTTATGAGTCTTATTGAGTCTTAATGAGTCTTCATGAGAGTCTTTATGAGTCTTATTGAGAGTCTTTATGAGTCTTAATGAGTCTTAATGAGTCTTATTGAGAGTCTTTATGAGTCTTATTGAGAGTCTTTATGAGTCTTCATGAGAGTCTTTATGAGTCTTCATGAGAGTCTTTATGAGTCTTATTGAGTCTTAATGAGTCTTCATGAGAGTCTTTATGAGTCTTATTGAGAGTCTTAATGATAATATGTATATACCTAACACTAAGGCCCACGGTTTGCTGCTCCAACAAGTGATATTCATGTAATATACATGTAATATAAAATACATTTCATGTTTCCCCCAACATGAAGGAAATGGGTTGTTCCAACACTTCAAATCTGGGAATAAAGTTCAATACAGAAACCATTTGTTTTGTTTTCTTTACAGATTCTGTTTTTACCCCCCCCCCCCCCTCATCAAAACAAGTTGAGTTTCAGAAGTAACATTGAAAATACATCTTATTTGAGAAAGAGTATCTTGGATAAGTCAATAAAAATCAATCTAACCGGGAATTCCACCTAAACCAAACAAACACGTTTAGTCTCATGAATGACATCTTTCAGTTGAAAGGCAACATGGATCAAATCAAATCAAATCAAATTTATTTATATAGCCCTTCGTACATTAGCTGATATCTCAAAGTGCTGTACAGAAACCCAGCCTAAAACCCCAAACAGCAAGCAATGCAGGTGTAGAAGCACGGTGGCTAGGAAAAACTCCCTAGAAAGGCCAAAACCTAGGAAGAAACCTAGAGAGGAACCAGGCTATGTGGGGTGGCCAGTCCTCTTCTGGCTGTGCCGGGTGGAGATTATAACAGAACATGGTCAAGACGTTCAAATGTTCATAAATGACCAGCATGGTCAAATAATAATAAGGCAGAACAGTTGAAACTGGAGCAGCAGCACAGTCAGGTGGACTGGGGACAGCAAGGAGTCATCATGTCAGGTATTCCTGGGGCATGGTCCTAGGGCTCAGGTCCTCCGCATATGTGGGATGGCCAGTCCTCTTCTGGCTGTGCCGGGTGGAGATTATAACAGAACATGGCCAAGATGTTCAAATGTTCATAAATTACCAGCATGGTCGAATAATAATAAGGCAGAACAGTTGAAACTGGAGCAGCAGCACGGCCAGGTGGACTGGGGACAGCAAGGAGTCATCATGTCAGGTAGTCCTGGGGCATGGTCCTAGGGCTCAGGTCCTCCGAGAGAGAGAAAGAGAGAAGGAGAGAATTAGAGAACGCACACTTAGATTCACACAGGACACCGAATAGGACAGGAGAAGTACTCCAGATATAACAAACTGACCCTAGCCCCCCGACACATAAACTACTGCAGCATAAATACTGGAGGCTGAGACAGGAGGGGTCAGGAGACACTGTGGCCCCATCCGAGGACACCCCCGGACAGGGCCAAACAGGAAGGATATAACCCCACCCACTTTGCCAAAGCACAGCCCCCACACCACAGTTGAAAGGCAACATGGATGACATCTTTCAGTTGAAAGGCAACATGGATGACATCTTTCAGTTGAAAGGCAACATGGATGACATCTTTCAGTTGAAAGGCAACATGGATGACATCTTTCAGTTGAAAGGCAACATGGATGACATCTTTCAGTTGAAAGGCAACTACTCTGACAGGCTGAAATGTCCCTTGGGGATTTTGAAGAAGATCAATTTAATTGAACTGAATTGAGTTTTTCTTAAAGAAGAGCGTCACTGTAGCAATAAAAACACCACAGATTATTTTCTTATTCTCACAAAGCTTTTCAAAAAATAAATAAATATTAGTTTTCTTTTAGTTTTATTAATTTGAACCATTATGCTTTTTTAATAACTTACAAGATCTGTTGAATGTAGCTTTGGCATTTCATACTGAATGGAGGGACATATTGGTGTGTGTGTGTGTGTGTCTTCAATGAGAGCAGGAGGTAGTCACACACAGATGCTGTTTTTGTGAAATGACCATCTTTTCAATTTGCATATGAGGTCATTAATTCTCTCAGCCGTATTTTTAATGAGTAAATGGAAACAGAGGAGGAGGAACGGCTGTATTCACAGAGACAAAGATGTGTGTCTGTGTGTGTATTCAGAGAAACAGGATGCGTTGTAAATATATTCTGTAATTATAGATCTGTGCTGGTTAATTATCGACCAGTGTGCAGAGCAGAGAAGAGAGACAGAGAGACAGAGAGAGAGAGAGAGAGAGAG
>NC_092171.1:40680949-40743449 GCF_045791955.1 Oncorhynchus clarkii lewisi | reverse complement strand
ACATTACAAATGAACAGTAAACATTACACTAAAGACATTACAAATGAACAGTAAACATTACACTAAAGACATTACAAATGAACAGTAAACATTACACTAAAGACATTACAAATGAACAGTAAACATTACACTAAAGACATTACAAATGAACAGTAAACATTACACTAAAGACATTACAAATGAACAGTAAACATTACACTAAAGACATTACAAATGAACAGTAAACATTACACTAAAGACATTACAAATGAACAGTAAACATTACACTAAAGACATTACAAATGAACAGTAAACATTACACTAAAGACATTACAAATGAACAGTAAACATTACACTAAAGACATTACAAATGAACAGTAAACATTACACTAAAGACATTACAAATGAACAGTAAACATTACACTAAAGACATTACAAATGAACAGTAAACATTACACTAAAGACATTACAAATGAACAGTAAACATTACACTAAAGACATTACAAATGAACAGTAAACATTACACTAAAGACATTACAAATGAACAGTAAACATTACACTAAAGACATTACAAATGAACAGTAAACATTACACTAAAGACATTACAAATGAACAGTAAACATTACACTAAAGACATTACAAATGAACAGTAAACATTACACTAAAGACATTACAAATGAACAGTAAACATTACACTAAAGACATTACAAATGAACAGTAAACATTACACTAAAGACATTACAAATGAACAGTAAACATTACACTAAAGACATTACAAATGAACAGTAAACATTACACTAAAGACATTACAAATGAACAGTAAATTACACTAAAGACATTACAAATGAACAGTAAACATTACACTAAAGACATTACAAATGAACAGTAAACATTACACTAAAGACATTACAAATGAACAGTAAACATTACACTAAAGACATAACAAATGAACAGTAAACATTACACTAAAGACATAACAAATGAACAGTAAACATTACACTAAAGACATTACAAATGAACAGTAAACATTACACTAAAGACATTACAAATGAACAGTAAACATTACACTAAAGACATTACAAATGAACAGTAAACATTACACTAAAGACATTACAAATGAACAGTAAACATTACACTAAAGACATTACAAATGAACAGTAAACATTACACTAAAGACATTACAAATGAACAGTAAACATTACACTAAAGACATTACAAATGAACAGTAAACATTACACTAAAGACATTACAAATGAACAGTAAACATTACACTAAAGACATAACAAATGTAATATTATGTGCAGTGTTTTAACAATGTACAAATAGTTAAAGTACAAAAGGGAAAATAAATAAACATAAATATGGGTTGTATTTACAATGGTGTTTGTTCTTCACTGGTTGACCTTTTCTTGTGGCAACAGGTCACAAATCTTGCTGCTGTGATGGCACACTGTGGAATTTCACCCAGTAGATATGGGAGTTTTTCAAAATTGGGTTTGTTTTTTAATTCTTTGTGGGTCTGTGTAATCTGAGGGAACTATGTCTCTCTAATTTGGTCATACATTTGGGCAGGAGGTTAGGAAGTGCAGCTCAGTTTCCACCTCATTTTGTGGGCAGTGTGCACATAGCCTGTCTTATCTTGAGAGCCATGTCTGCCTATGGCGGCCTTTCTCAAGAGCAAGGCTATGCTCACTAAGTCTGTACATAGTCAAAGCTTTCCTTACGTTTGGTCAGTCACAGTGGTCAGGTATTCTGCCGCTGTGTACTCTCTGTTTAGGGTCAGTCACAGTGGTCAGGTATTCTGCCACTGTGTACTCTCTGTTTAGGGCCAAATAGCATTCTAGTTTGCTCTGTTAACTCTTTTCAATATGTTAAGTAATTATCTTTTTGTTTTCTCAGATGAATACTGCCTCTGTTGCTCCGCCTCTGTCTCCTCCTCTGTCTCCTCCTCTGTCTCCTCTGTTTCTCTGTCTCCTCTTTCTCCTCCTCTGTTTCTCTGTCTCCTCTGTTTCTTCCTCTGTTTTTCTGTCTCCTCCTCTGTTTCTCTGTCTCCTCCTCTGTCTCCTCCTCTGTTTCTCTGTCTCCTCTTCTGTCTCCTCCTCTGTCTCCTCCTCTGTTTCTCTGCCTCCTCCTCTGTTTCTCTGTCTCCTCCTCTGCATCATCCTCTGTCTCCTCTGTTTCTCTGTCTCCTCCTCTGTCTCCTCCTCTGTTTCTATGTCTCCTCCTCTGTTCCTCTGTCTCCTCCTCTGTTTCTCTGTCTCCTCCTCTGTTTCTCTGTCTCCTCCTCTGTTTCTCTGTCTCCTCCTCTGTTTCTCTGTCTCTTCCTCTGTCTCCTCCTCTGTTTCTCTATCTCCTCCTCTATTTCTGTCTCCTCCTCTGTTTCTCTGTCTCTCTGACTCCTCTGTTGCTCTGTTTCTCTGTCTCCTCTGTTATTGTGTCTAGATGATGCTTCAGGTACACCAAACCTGTATAATGACACACACACACACACACACACACACACACACACACACACACACACACACACACACACACACACACAAACCAGCAACATATGTCAGACACAATATCAATCAGTACTGATCGTTAGAGCTGAGATGCGAGACGGAATGTTTCCTATGCTCTCTCTCTTAATGTTCTCTAATCAACCCTTCAACCTTACTCTCGTCTTAATCTCTTCTCTTCCTTAGCTCATTAACACACTCACTCTCTTCCCTCCATAATGGTGTCAACTCTGTCTCTCTGTCAACACATCACTCAGCTTCATGGAGAGAAAGAGAGAGAGGTATGGATAGAGTGAGAGAGAGAGAGAGAGAGAGAGAGCGATATATGGATAGAGTGTGAGAGAGAGATATGGATAGGGTGAGAGAGAGAGATATGGATAGAGTTTGAGAGAGAGATATGGATAGAGTGTGAGAGAGAGAGATATGGATAGAGTGAGAGAGAGATATGGATAGAGTGAGAGAGATATGAATAGAGTGGGAGAGAGAGATGGATAGAGTGAGAGCGATATGGATAGAGTGGGAGAGAGATATGGATAGAGTGAGAGAGAAACAGAGAAACCTGTCCAACCAAAAACATAGAGACCTGGAAAACCGGAGTCTACGCCTTCACTATGGTGAATCACTAAAACAATACAGAAATACATTACGGAAAAAGAAGGAACAGCACGTCAGAAATCAGCTCAATGTAATTGAAGAATCCATAGACTCTAACCACTTCTGGGAAAACACAACGAATGATCTATCCAAAATGGAGATGTATGAGTAAACCACTTCTCCAATCTTGTTGGCCCTGTCATGAAGAACAAAGAGCAAACACATATACAGGATCAAATACAAATCTTACAATCAACTATTAAAGACCACCAGAACCCACTGGATTCCAGAACCCACTGGATTCCAGAACCCACTGGATTCCAGAACCCACTGTATTCTCCAATTACCTTGAATGAACTACAGGACAAAATACAAACCCTCCAACCCAAAAAGGCCTGTGGTGTTGATGGTATCCTCAATGAAATGATCAAATATACAGACCACAAATTCCAATGGGCTATACTAAAACTCTTTAACATCATCCTTAGATCTGGCATCTTCCCCAATATTTGGAACCAAGGACTGATCAACCCAATCCACAAAAGTGGAGACAAATTTGACCCCAATAACTACTGTGGGATGTGCGTCAAAAGCAACCTTGGGAAAATCCTCTGCATTATCATTAACAGCAGACTCGTAACTTCCACAAAACTGTGAACGATCTGAGAGTCAAGGCAAGAAGGGCCTTCTACGCCATCAAAAGGAACATCAAATTAAACACACCAATTAGGATCTGGCTAAAAGTACTTGAATCAGTCATAGAGCCCATTGCCCTTTATGGTTGTGAGGTCTGGGGTCCGCTCACCAACCAAGACTTCACAAAATGGGACAAACACCAAATTGAGACTCTGCACGCAGAATTCTGCAAAAATATCCTCCGTGTACAACGTAGAACACCAAATAATGCATGCAGAGCAGAATTACGCCGATACCCACTAATTATCAAAATCCAGAAAGAGCCGTTAAATTCTACAACCACCTAAAAGGAAGTGATTCCCAAACCTTCCATAACAAAGCCATCACCTACAGAGAGATGAACCTGGAGAAGAGTCCCCTAAGCAAGCTGGTCATGGGGCTCTGTTCACAAACACAAACACACCCTACAGAGCCCCAGGACAACAGCACAATTAGACCCAACCAAATCATGAGAAAGCAAGTATAATTTCTTGACACATTGGAAATAATTAACAAAAAAACTGAGCAAACTAGAATGCTATTTGGCCCTAAACAGAGAGTACACAGTGGTAGAGTACCTGATTCAGAGACAGAGACAGAGACAGAAAGAGACAGAGAGACAGAGAGAGAGAGAGAGAGAGAAAAAAAACAGAGCAAACTAGAATGCTATTTGGCCCTACACAGAGAGTACACAGCGGCAGAATACCTGACCACTGTGACTGACCCAAAATTAAGGAAAGCTTTGACTCAGTGAGCATATACAGCATGTACAGACTCAGTGAGCATAGCCTTGCTATTGAGAAAGGCCGCCGTAGGCAGACATGGCTCTCAAGAGAAGACAGGCTATGTGCACACTGCCCACAAAATGAGGTGGAAACTGAGCTGCACTTCCTAACCTCCTGCCCAATGTATGACCATATTAGAGAGACATATTTCCCTCAGATTACACAGATCCACAAAGAATTCGAAAACAAATCCAAATTTGAAAAACTCCCATATCTACTGGGTGAAATTCCACAGTGTGCCATCACAGCAGCAAGATTTGTGACCTGTTGCTACGAGAAAAGGGCAACCAATGAAGAACAAACACCATTGTAAATACAACCCATATTTATGCTTATTTATTTTATCTTGTGTCCTTTACCATTTGTACATTGTTAAAACACTGTATATATAATATGACATTTGTAATGTCTTTATTGTTTTGAAACTTCTGTATGTGTAATGAGAGAGAGAGAGAAGGAGAAAGAGAGAAAGAGAGAGAGGAAGAGGAAGTCCTTATGTGCATCTTAGACACACTGTATCAAGTAGGTGGTTATAGAATTTAACGGCTCTTTTCTGGATTTTGATAATTAGTGGGTATCGGCCTAATTCTGCTCTGCATGCATTATTTGGTGCTCTACGTTGTACACGGAGGATATTTTTGCAGAATCTCTCTCTCTCGCTCTCTCTCACTCACTCTCTCTCATGTCCACTAATGATATTAAACACATCCTTAGTGTCCCCTAATGATATTAAACACATCCTCATTGTCCCCTAATGATATTAAACCTCTCATTGTCGTCTGTCTCCTAAGAGTCTTTCACTTCACAGGATTGTGAGTAAGATCCCTCAGTGTCGAGTGTAGTTGGATGAGAGGAGAGGAACAGTAATCACACAAGTCTTCGCCTTCATTGTCCTTCCTCTCCCTCTCTCTCTCCCTCTCTCTCTCGCTCTCTCCTTCTCTCCTCTTTGCAGTGGATTACACGTTCTGTTTGTTATCGGTCTCCTCTGGGACGAGTCGTTGATTCCTCGTCTCTCTCTCAAGCTCAGGCAGAGTGGAAACACACACACACAGAAGCGCCTTGCTAAAACAAAAGGGAATTGCTGAATTGCTCTTGTTGCCAACCTGGACTTGAACCCTGCAACTGTCAGTCAGTCCACTGCCTTAACCCAGCATTTCCAAACATTTCGTTTTTTTTTGCCCCAACACTATACAGCTGACTGAACTCATTGTCAAGCTTTGATTATTTGAATCAGCTCTGCAGTGCTGGGGGAAAACAAAACAAATCCTAACCCTTTGCAGTGCTGGGGAAAACAAAACGAATCCTAACCCTTTGCAGTGCTGGGGAAAACAAAACGAATCCTAACCCTTTGCAGTGCTGGGGAAAACAAAACGAATCCTAACCCTTTGCAGTGCTGGGGGAAAACAAAACGAATCCTAACCCTTTGCAGTGCTGGGGGAAAACAAAACGAATCCTAACCCTTTGCAGTGCTGGGGAAAACAAAACGAATCCTAATAGCCCTTTGCAGTGCTGGGGAAAACAAAACGAATCCTAACCCTTTGCAGTGCTGGGGAAAACAAAACGAATCCTAACCCTTTGCAGTGCTGGGGAAAACAAAACAAATCCTAACCCTTTGCAGTGCTGGGGAAAACAAAACTAATCCTAACCCTTTGCAGTGCTGGGGAAAACAAAACGAATCCTAACCCTTTGCATTGCTGGGGAAAACAAAACGAATCCTAACCCTTTGCAGTGCTGGGGGAAAACAAAATGAATTTCTGCAGGACCAAGTGTGGGAAATCACGGACGGAAAATTCCCAGAATGAGGAAGGAATAAGCAGGAAATACGGGAATCCTCGGAGTTAACCACAAATATAGACTTTTTGTTTTATTTTGTTCTACTGTATTATTGACTGTATGTTTTGTTTATTCCATGTGTAACTCTGTGTTGTTGTATGTGTCGAACTGCTTTGCTTTATCTTGGCCAGGTTGCAGTTGCAAATGAGAACTTGTTCTCAACTAGCTTACCTGGTTAAATGAAGGTGAAATAAATCTATAATAAATATAAATAGCTGAACATTGTGATCTGTCGAGTCAGTCAGGTGTTAGAAAGAAAACTGCTCCAGGTGATTCGAGGCGGCAGGATGGCCTAGTGGTTAGAGGCAGGGTGGCCTAGTGGTTAGAGGCAGGGTGGCCTAGTGGTTAGAGGCAGGATGGCCTAGTGGTTAGAGGCAGGATGGCCTAGTGGTTAGAGGCAGGATGGCCTAGTGGTTAGAGGCAGGGTGGCCTAGTGGTTAGAGGCAGAATGACCTAGTGGTTAGAGGCAGGATGGCCTAGTGGTTAGAGGCAGGATGGCCTAGTGGTTAGAGGCAGAATGACCTAGTGGTTAGAGGCAGGATGGCCTAGTGGTTATAGGCATATAATCCAACTTCATTTCCTCTACCTCTCTTCCCCTCGTTCATCTCTTCTTCCCCTGCTTCCCTTTTCACACCCTCCTCTACCTCTCTTCCCCTCTTTCATCTCTTCTTCCACTCCTTCACCTCCTTCACCCATCCTCTTCTTATCTCCCCCTTAACCTCTTTCACTACTTAATTTTCCTCCCTCTTTCCTGAGGAGATGCTTCAGCGGCATTCTGGATAATGGAGGGTGATTAGGGTTGAGAGGTGGGTCAGGGGGAAGACGTGACATCACACACACACACACACACACACACACACACACACACACTGCTCAAGTAACTACTCAGGGGCCGGTATTCATCTGAAACAATCCAGTCTCTCCCACAAGAGCCTGATTACCTCCTGGAGTAGCTGTGTGTGTGTGTGTGTGTGTGTGTGTGTGTGTGTGTGTGTGTGTGTGTGTGTGTGTGTGTGTGTGTGTGTGTGTGTGTGTGTGTGTGTGTGTTTGTGTGTGTGTGTGTGTGTCCCATCTCCTCTTAAAACCCCACTTACAGTACTTAGGAAAACCTTGATGGAAGAGAAGAGACCAGCCACTTCAACCACCAGACAGACCAGCCACTTAGTGAAATACTGAGACATTACAAACAGCATTCTCACTTGATTGGCTTAGATACTAAATTGGACAATTGTTCCAAAGATCACGTAGTCTTTAAAATTGTGAATCTTATTCTCTGGTACATAGTGAATCCCAGTGAGTTAATTTGTGTGTATTTTCCCAGTGTGCCATGTGTGTGTGCCTGCATTGCCTGAGGATCACTTGTTACAGGTAATGCTATTTGTCCGGTCTTTTGCGTTTAAACAACTGGCAAGTTGTACAAACCTGAGAATGATAGAATGACAGAATGACAGTATGACAGAATAACAGAATGAGAGCATGACAGAATGACAGAATGACAGTATGACAGAATAACAGAATAAGAGCCTGACAGAATGAGAGCATGACAGAATGACAGAATGACAGTATGACAGAAGGACAGAATGATATGATGACAGAAGGACAGAATAACAGAATGAGAGAATGATAAAATGACAGAATGAGAGCATGACAGAATGATCAAATGACAGAGTGACATTATGACAGAATGAGAGCATGACAGAATGACGTGATGACAGAAGGACAGAATGAGAGAATGACAGAATGACATAATGAGAGAATGACAGAATGATAAAATGACAGAATGAGAGCATGACAGAATGATAGAATGACAGAATGAGAGAATGACAGAATGACAGAATGACAGAATGACAGAATGAGACATCGAGAGAATGACAGAATTAATGAATGACAGAATGAGAGAATGACAGTGTCGCAATGACATAATGACAGTATGACAGGAAACATATTGACAATGACAGAATGAGAGAATGAGAGAATGACAAAATGACAGAATGAGAGAATGACAGAATGAGAGTGTAACTGAAATGCATAATGACAGAATGAGAGAATGACAGATTGACAGAATGAGAGAATGACATAATGAGAGAAATACAGATTGACAGAATGAGAGAATGGGGGAATAAGATAGTGAGAGAATGAACAAATGATAGAATGACAGAATGAGAGCCTGACAGAATGATATAATGACAGATTGACAGAATGATATAATGACAGAATGACAGAATGAATGAATGACAGAATGAGAGAATGGCAGAGTGTCGCAATGACATAATGACAGTATGACAGAAAACAGAATGACAATGACAGAATGAGAGAATGAGATAATGACAGAATGAGAGAATGACAGAATGAGAGTATGACAGTGACAGAATGACAGAATGAGAGTGTAACAGAAATACAGAATGACAGAATGAGAGAATGACAGAATGAGATAAATACAGATTGACAGAATGAGAGAATGACATAATTAGAGAATGACAGAATGACAGAATGGGGGAATAAGAGAGTGAGAGAATGAACAAATGATAGAATGACAGAATGACAGAATGAGAGCCTGGCAGAATGATATAATGACAGAATGACAGAATGATATAATGACAGAATGACATGATGACAGATTGAGAGAATGACAGAATGAATGAATGGCAGAGTTTCGCAATGACATAATGACAGCATGACAGAATGAGAGAATGAGAGAATGACAGAATGACAGAATGACAGTATGACAGTGACAGAATAAGAGTATAACAGAAATACATAATGACAGAATGAGAGAATGACAGAATGAGAGAAATACAGAATGACAGAATGAGAGAATGACAATGAGAGAATGACAGAATGACAGAATGGGTGAATAAGTGAGTGAGAGAATGAACAAATGATATTATGACAGAACGACAGAAGGACCGAATGAGAGCCTGACAGAATGATATAATGACAGATTGACAGAATAATATAATGACAGAATAACATGATGACAGAATGACAGAAGGGCAGAATGATATAATGACAGAATGAGAGCATGACAGAATGACAGATTGATATAATGACAGAATGACATGAAGACAGAATGAGAGAATGACAGAATGATATAATGACAGAATGAGAGCATGACAGAATGACATAATTATATAATGACAGAATGACATGATGACAGAATGAGAGCATGACAGAATGATATAATGACAGAATGAGAGAATGACAGAATGAGAGAATGACAGAATGAGAGCATGACAGAATGACAGAATTATATAATGACATAATTATATAATGACAGAATGACATGATGACAGAATGAGAGTATATCAAAAACAATAATAATGAGCAGAAGGGAGAAAAAAACACACCATGCCCAACTCTCTTACATTCTGTCCCTCCTCTCTCTCCTCTCCCTCCTTGACGTTTGACTGTTGTTCTTCAGAGAATCCATAAGGAGCGAGGGAGGAGAGGAGAGGAGTGGAGTGGAAGGAGAGGAGATAGCATCGTTGACAGCTGAAGGACATTGTCTGGTTCCTATGTAAAGATAAGATACAGGATCTGAGACAATAGATATCAGGTCTGCAATCACTTCCTACACTGACCGTTGAACGGGGACTCTTCCTTACTACATCCTGTCAAAAAGAGCACAAGTTTAACTTAACAAAAAACACCTTTCACATCCTATTAAGTGCCAAAAAACGTAACAAGGTTTATTGTGACCGGGTTGACCATGTCATGTTAAATCTGTCATGAATCCCATTGTGACCGGGTTGACCATGTCATAAATCCCATTGTGACAGGGTTGACTATGTCATGTTAAATCTGTCATGAATCCCATTGTGACCGGGTTGACTATGTCATGTTAAATCTGTCATGAATCCCATTGTGACAGGGTTGACTATGTCATGTTAAATCTGTCATAGGGTTGACCATGTCATGTTAAATCTGTCATGAATCCCATTGTGACCGGGTTGACTCTGTCATGTTAAATCTGTCATAGGGTTGACCATGTCATGTTAAATCTGTCATGAATCCCATTGTGACAGGGTTGACCATGTCATGTTAAATCTGTCATGAATCCCATTGTGACAGGGTTGACTACGTCATGTTAAATCTGTCATGAATCCCATTGTGACAGGGTTGACCATGTCATGTTAAATCTGTCATGAATCCCATTGTGACCGGGTTGACTATGTCATGTTAAATCTGTCATGAATCCCATTGTGACCGGGTTGACTATGTCATGTTAAATCTGTCATAGGGTTGACCATGTCATGTTAAATCTGTCATGAATCCCATTGTGACCGGGTTGACTATGTCATGTTAAATCTGTCATAGGGTTGACCATGTCATGTTAAATCTGTCATGAATCCCATTGTGACAGGGTTGACCATGTCATGTTAAATCTGTCATGAATCCCATTGTGACAGGGTTGACTACGTCATGTTAAATCTGTCATGAATCCCATTGTGACAGGGTTGACCATGTCATGTTAAATCTGTCATGAATCCCATTGTGACCGGGTTGACTATGTCATGTTAAATCTGTCATGAATCCCATTGTGACCGGGTTGACTATGTCATGTTAAATCTGTCATAGGGTTGACCATGTCATGTTAAATCTGTCATGAATCCCATTGTGACCGGGTTGACTATGTCATGTTAAATCTGTCATGAATCCCATTGTGACAGGGTTGACCATGTCATGTTAAATCTGTCATAGGGTTGACCATGTCATGTTAAATCTGTCATGAATCCCATTGTGACCGGGTTGACTATGTCATGTTAAATCTGTCATGAATCCCATTGTGACAGGGTTGACCATGTCATGTTAAATCTGTCATAGGGTTGACCATGTCATGTTAAATCTGTCATGAATCCCATTGTGACCGGGTTGACTATGTCATGTTAAATCTGTCATAGGGTTGACCATGTCATGTTAAATCTGTCATGAATCCCATTGTGACCGGGTTGACTATGTCATGTTAAATCTGTCATGAATCCCATTGTGACAGGGTTGACTATGTCATGTTAAATCTGTCATAGGGTTGACCATGTCATGTTAAATCTGTCATGAATCCCATTGTGACCGGGTTGACTATGTCATGTTAAATCTGTCATAGGGTTGACCATGTCATGTTAAATCTGTCATGAATCCCATTGTGACAGGGTTGACCATGTCATGTTAAATCTGTCATGAATCCCATTGTGACAGGGTTGACTACGTCATGTTAAATCTGTCATGAATCCCATTGTGACAGGGTTGACCATGTCATGTTAAATCTGTCATGAATCCCATTGTGACCGGGTTGACTATGTCATGTTAAATCTGTCATGAATCCCATTGTGACCGGGTTGACTATGTCATGTTAAATCTGTCATAGGGTTGACCATGTCATGTTAAATCTGTCATGAATCCCATTGTGACCGGGTTGACTATGTCATGTTAAATCTGTCATGATTCCCATTGTGACAGGGTTGACCATGTCATGTTAAATCTGTCATAGGGTTGACCATGTCATGTTAAATCTGTCATAGGGTTGACCATGTGTTTTATTTTAATAGTTTCACCGAATTCAAATGAGAGTTCAGTTCACGTAACAGGGTTGACCTTAAAATTAGGGACGGAAAAACCTTCTCTTTTTTTTTTACATTCAATAAATAACAATCTTCAGAAATTACTTTTTCAAAGCAACAAAACAACTGGGTCTTTACAGTGACGGTGAAAAGTTTGAGTGTAATAGTAAAGTGGGTTGAAATCATGTCAAAATTCTGAATTTTGGTTTCCTGACAACTAAAACTGCCATCTTCTCAGTCTGCACATCATTGAAGTCATTTGTGGTGATGTAAATATGAAGGGTGTGGTACAAAACAAAGTCATCAGCGATTGGATCATCTCTAACAGATCACAGTATCAAACGCTGTTTGACCCACTTGTGTTCTGGCTCTAGACCAACCCACCGGTTTCTGGGACCAATCAGAACGCTTAGAATGTGTTTGCATTCTCAAAATTGTTGGGGAGGTACTCAGATCCAGAATTATTACGGAGAAGAAACTAACGTAGAGTAGCATTTGGGTGGTGCTAGGGTAGTCAGGCTATAATGGGTAGTCGGGCAATAATGGGTAGTCAGGCATTAATGGGAAGTCAGGCAAGAATGGGTAGTCGGGAAAGAATGGGTAGTCAGGCAAGAATGGGTAGTCAGGCAATAATGCGTAGTCAGGCAATAATGGGTAGTCAGGCAATAATGGGTAGTCATGGCAATAATGGGTAGTCAGGCTATAATGGGTTGCCAGGCAAGAAAGGTTAGTCAGGCAAGAATTCTGGCATTTTAGCAAGACTTCATTCATATTAAAAATCAGATATTTAAATTTTTCCAAATGGTCATTTTTAAATGGCACTTCATTTTAAATAAAGGCTTTTAAAATGCAATATTTGTGCACAATTTCTAGTTAAAATATCAAAAGGAGTCAATTTGTGGAACGTCCCGTATAAGTAAACTCTATGTTTTTATTTGAACAGAGAGAGAGGATGACATTGTTGTCAAAGGGCAGATTCAAAACCCACGCTGACACTGTAGACGCCGGAGGCTGAGGTATCACTGCTAGGGTTAGGGTTAACCATGACCCTAATCCTAACCCTAACCCCTAACCCTAACCCCTAACCCTAACCCTACCCCTAACCCTAACCAGCCAGGCCACACATTTATGATAATTTTAGTTAACTCAATTCTTAGGTCTTCTGTCTTCAGAAGCTGAAACTGGAGACTCACATTTCCCTCACTAACTTTAAACATCAGCTATCTGAGCAGCTAACCGATCGCTGCAGCTGTACATAGTCCATCTGTAAATAGCCCACCCAATCTACCTACCTCATCCCTATGTTGATTAAATGTACTTTTCTGCTATTTTGCACACCAGTATCTCTACTTGCACATCATCATCTGCTCATCTATCACTCCAGTGTTAATTTACTAAATTGTAATTACTTTGCTACTATGGTCTATTTATTGCCATACCTCATCACTCCATTTGCACTCACTATATATAGACTTTATTTTCTTTCTACTGTATTATTGTCTGTGTACTTGTTTATTCCATGTGTAACTCTGTGTTGTTGTTTGTGTCGCACTGTTTTGCTTTATCTTGGCCAGGTCGCAGTTGCAAATGAGAACTTGTTCTCAACCAGCCTACCTGGTTAAATAAAGGTGAAAAAAAATAAAACATTCCCGTCACTACCCTCCTCCCCTCCCACTCCTTCTCCTCCCCCTCCTTCACCCCCATCCTCCTCCTCCTCTTCACCCCCCCCCCCTCCTCCTCTTCACCCCCCCCTCCTCTTCACCCCCACCCTCCTCCCCTCCTTCCCCCTCCTCTTCACCCTCTCCTCCTCCCCCTCCTCCTCCTCCTCCTCCTCTTCACCCCGCCCTCCTCCTCCTCCCCTCCTCCTCTTCACCCCCCTCCTCCTCCTCCCCCTCCTCCTCCCCTCCTTCCCTCCTCCTCTTCCCCCCTCTCCTCCTCCTTCCCCTCCCCCCTCCTCCCCCCTTCTCCCCTCCTCCTTTTCACCCCATCCTCCTCCTCCCCTCCTTCCCTCCTGCTCTTCAACCCCCTCTTCCACTTCACTCCTTTCCTCCCCCTCTTCCCCCCTCTCTTCCTCCTCCCCTCCTCCCCTACCCCCTCCTCCCCTCCCATTGAGTGTGTACTCCCATCATTATGGTGTTATTATCTTAGAGTTAACTCTGACAGGGAAGAGAGAGAGAACGAGGGACAGCGAGAAGAGTTTAATTGAATTAACTCGTTTTTCAGCTAAGTTGGCAAACTCTGAGTAGCAGCTATTATGGTGTTTAACACAAACACAAAAACACACAACACACACACACACACACACATACACATACTGTACACAATCACACACACACACACACACACTCGGCAGTAAATATCTAAAATGATTTGAGACACCTGCATCCCACAGCAGCCTTCCCTCATAATGGGTTGGAGGGTCCTTGAGGACCGCATTATCTCACTCACACACACACACACATACACAAACACAAACACACACACCAACACACACACACACACCTAACCCCTGTGTGTGGGTTGGTTCTTCTATCCTTGTGGGGACCTAAAATCTCCAAAGAGAATAGTAAAACAAGGACAATTGAGGACAAAGGACAAAGGCTATTTTAAATTTAGGGATTAGGTTCAGGGTGAGGGTTACAATTAGGTTTAGGGTTAGGGTTAAGGTTAGGGTTGCAGATTAGGGTTAGGGTTAGGGTTAGGGTTAAGGTTAGGGTGAAGGGTAAAGGGTTAGAGGTTAGAGTTAGGGTTAAGGTTAGGGCAAGGTGAAAGGGTAAAGGGTTAGAGGTTAGGTTTAGGTTTGGGGTAAAGGTTAGGGTTGCAGATTAGGGTTAGGGTCAGGTTTAAGGTTAGGGCAAGGTTAAAGGGTTAGTGGTTAGGTTTAGGGTTAGGGTTAAGGTTAGGGTTGCAGATTAGGTTTAGGGGTTAGGTCTAGGGTTAGGGTTAGTGTTAGGGTTTGAATGGAAATTAATTGTAGGTCCTCACAAGGAGAGAAGAACATAACACACAGAACAAACAATCGATTCCCATTCGAAATCCTATTTTCCCAAACCCTAACCCTAACCCTAATCCTAACCCTAAACCTAACCCTTGACCCTAAACCTAACCCTTAACCTAACCCGTAACCTAATCCTAACCCTAATCCTAACCCTAAACCTAACACTTAACCTAATCCTAACCCTATCCCTAAACCTAACTCCTAACCCCAAACCCCTAAACCCCTAAACCTAATTCCTAATCCAAACTCTAAACCCTGGTTAGGGGACCAGTAACCCTAACCCTAATGGTAACCCTAATTGTAATCCTACCCTTAAACCTGTCCCCTAAACCTAAAATACCTATTTTCCTCATGGGAAAATTGTTTTACCATCCTTGCGAGGACCTCTGGTACCCACAAGGATAGTAAAAACCAAACAACACAGACCCACACACCAATCATCAATCCATCCCACTCACCACTCAGGCAGATGGGTAATTAAGGGCCTAGTAGTGATTAAAGGAACCAGGGGCAGACTGGGACAATTAGTGTGTGTTTGATTAGTTAGCTTTTTTTTTCCCAATAAGAGTTCATGTGTGAATCAAAGTGGAGTTTTCACCAGGTTAGCTTCCAGAGACACAGATTACTAGAGAGAGCGAGAGAGCGAGAGACACAGAGAGACACACAGAGAGACACACAGAGAGAGCGAGAGAGCGAGAGAGAGCGAGAGACACAGAGAGACACACAGAGAGACACACAGAGAGAGCGAGAGAGAGAGCGCGAGAGAGACACACAGAAAGGGACACAGAGAGAGAGCGAGAGAGCGAGAGCGACACAGAGAGACACAGAGAGACACACAGAGAGAGACAGAGAGACACACAGAGATAGACAGAGAGACACACAGAGAGGGACAGAGAGACACACAGAGAGACACAGAGAGAGAGACAGAGAGAGACACAGAGAGAGAGCGAGAGAGCGAGAGCGACACAGAGAGACACAGAGAGACACACAGAGAGGGACAGAGAGACACACAGAGAGACACACAGAGAGGGACAGAGAGACACACAGAGAGACACAGAGAGAGACAGAGAGCGACATTAGTGCATTCATTCCCTCCTCCATTAGTGAATTCACTGTCAGACCCACAGAAACCATTGTCAGATCACAGTCAGGTCAAAGAGTTTCTGAAGAAACTACGATGTAGTTGTTGAGCGGCTTCACTGCAAGTATATTGTAGGTTTCGAATATACAATAAATAATAATAAAAAATAATAAGAAATAATAATAATAACTTATCTATTGTTATCTAGCTAGCTACACCTTAAACGTAGATGAAAAGGGAATACAATGACTTTTTTGGTTACAATTTAATTTATAATTTTTAATTTTACCATTATTTGACTAGGCAAGTCAGTTAAGAACAAATTCTTATTTTCAATGACGGCCTAGGAACAGTGGGTTAACTGCCTTGTTCAGGGGAAGAACGACAGATTTTTATCTTGTCGGCTCTGGGATTCAATCTAGCAACCTTTTGGTTACTCGTCCAACGCTCTAACCACTAGGCTACCTGCCGCCCCAATGACAGAAGGCCCTACCAAACTAGCTGTGTATCTTATGGTATAGCTATATCTTATGACATAGTTAGCTAGCTAACTAGCGAGCTAACAATGTCCAAATGTTACCTAACCTAGCTCGCTATCTAGGTGGCTAGCTAGTACTGTTATGTTCAATGTCTAATGTTATTAGAAACAGAACGATGCAGAAAAAGGCAAACAATATCTATTAGCTAACTAACTAGCTTACAGACTAAAGTAATAAAGAAAAAGGCAGTCCATGTCTATTAGCTAACTAATTAACTAACTAGTTTACAGACTAAATCGATAAAGAAAGACACATTAAGAAAAACTAAACCCTCCTACCTAACTACAAAGAAAATAGAGAAATAGAGAAAAAAAGAAAGAGTCCTACTAACTTATAACATTTATTTAACCAGGCAAGTCAGTTAAGAAGAAATTCTTATTTTCAATGACGGCCTAGTGGGGTTGACTGCCTGTTCAGGGGAAGAACGACAGATTTGTACCTTGTCAGCTCGGGGGTTTGAACTTGCAACCTTCCGGTTACTAGTCCAACGCTCTAACCACTAGGCTACCCTGCCGCCTCTACACTCTAACCACTAGGCTACCCTGCCGCCTCTACACTCTAACCACTAGGCTACCCTGCCGCCTCTACACTCTAACCACTAGGCTACCCTGCCGCCTCTACACTCTAACCACTAGGCTACCCTGCCGCCTCTACACTCTAACCACTAGGCTACCCTGCCGCCTCTACACTCTAACCACTAGGCTACCCTGCCGCCTCTACACTCTAACCACTAGGCTACCCTGCCGCCTCTACACTCTAACCACTAGGCTACCCTGCCGCCTCTACACTCTAACCACTAGGCTACCCTGCCGCCTCTACACTCTAACCACTAGGCTACCCTGCCGCCTCTGCACTCTAACCACTAGGCCACCCTGCCGCCTCTACACTCTAACCACTAGGCCACCCTGCCGCCTCTACACTCTAACCACTAGGCTACCCTGCCGCCTCTACACTCTAACCACTAGGCTACCCTGCCGCCTCTACACTCTAACCACTAGGCCACCCTGCCGCCTCTACACTCTAACCACTAGGCCACCCTGCCGCCTCTACACTCTAACCACTAGGCTACCCTGCCGCCTCTACACTCTAACCACTAGGCCACCCTGCCGCCTCTACACTCTAACCACTAGGCCACCCTGCCGCCTCTACACTCTAACCACTAGGCCACCCTGCCGCCTCTACACTCTAACCACTAGGCTACCCTGCCGCCTCTACACTCTAACCACTAGGCCACCCTGCCGCCTCTACACTCTAACCACTAGGCCACCCTGCCGCCTCTACACTCTAACCACTAGGTTACCCTGCCGCCTCTACACTCTAACCACTAGGCTACCTGCCACCTCTACACTCTAACCACTAGGCTACCTGCCACCTCTACACTCTAACCACTAGGCTACCTGCCACCTCTACACTCTAACCACTAGGCTACCTGCCACCTCTACACTCTAACCACTAGGCTACCTGCCACCTCTACACTCTAACCACTAGGCCACCCTGCCACATCTCTTCCACATACCGGTACTTAAACAATACATCAACACCTCACTGTTTAACAAACTGTTTCCATGCTCGCCAACCAGATGTAATGATGAGTTTAATGTACAACCAAGCAAATACCATTCACTGCCTTCCTGATTTGACCTTTGGAGGTCACATACATGCCTGAAGCCACCTTTTCCGACACTCATCTATCATAACAGCTCAAATATTACACTTGGCCTCGCCTCCTTCTCCCAGTCGTACTGTCTGAACTAACTTGAATGTGAATTGAATGCACACACGCACACGCACACACACGCACACGCACACGCACACACAGTCTCTTCCTCATCGTAGTGCTGCAGACATGTTTTCCATCTTCTTTTCTCTCTTCTGTCTGGTTCTTTCAATCTGCAGACGAGTGGAAAACAGGAAACAGCTCTCTGATAGTCCAAGAGGCACTGTCCCAGTGTGTGTGTGTGTGTGAGAGAGACAGGCTGGTTAGCTGTGGTGCAGGACCAGGGAGCAAGGTCAGGTCTTGGTGTTGAAAAGTGTTTCCAGGTTACTGAGGGGTCACTGTTGTGACTACAGGATGTAATAAAATAGCAGCTGTGTCCACCTATCCGCTTACACACACACACACACACACACACACACACACACACACACACACACACACACACACACACACACACACACACACACACACACACACACATACAGTAGGAAGTTTATATACACTTAGGTTGTAGTCATTAAAACTCGTTTTTCAACCACTCCACAAATGTCTTCTTTACAAACTATAGTTTTGGCAAGTCAGTTCGTTGACGGCACCTTTAAACAGCTTAGAAAATTCCAGAAAACGATGTCATGGCTTTAGGAGCTTCTGATAGGCTAATTGACACAATTTGAGTCAATTGGAGGTGTACCTGTAGATGTATTTCAAGGCCTACATTCAAACTCAGTGCCTCTTTGCTTGACATCATGGGGAAATCTAAAGATATCAGCCAAGACCTCAGAAAATAAATTGTAGACCTCCACAAGTCTGGTTCATCCTTGGGAGCAATTTCCAAACGCCTGAAGGTACCTTGTTCATCTGTACAAACAATAGTACGCAAGTATAAACACCATGGGACCACGCAGCCGTCACACCGCTCAGAAAGGAGACACGTTCTATCTCCTAGAGATGAACGATCTTTGGTGTGAAAAGTGCAAATCAATCTCAGAACAACAGCAAAGGACCTTGTGAAGATGCTTGAGGAAACAGGTACAAAAGTATCTATATCCACAGTAAAACGAGTCCTATATCGACATAACCTGAAAGGCCGCTCAGCAAGGAAGAAGCCACTGCTCCAAAACCGCCATAAAAAAGCCAGACTACGGTTTGCAACTGCACATGGGGACAAAGATCGTACAGAAATGTCCTCTGGTCTGATGAAACAAAAATAGAACTGTTTGGCCATAATGACCATTGTTATGTTTGGAGGAAAAAGAGGGAGGCCTGCAACCCGAAAAACACCTTCCCAACCGTGAAGCACAGGGGTGGCAGCATCTGTCACGCCCTAACCTTAGTTCCTTTTTTATGTCTCTATTTTAGTTTGGTCAGGGCGTGAGTTGGGGTGGGCATTCTATGTTTTTGTTCTATGTTTTGTATTTCTGTGTTTTGGCCTGGTATGGTTCCCAATCAGAGGCAGCTGTCAATCGTTGCATCTGATTGTTAACCATACTTAGGTAGCCTGTGTTCCCACTATGATTTGTGGGTAGTTGTTTTCTGTCTCTGTCTCTGTACCAGACAGGACAGTTTCATTGGTTCCATTTTGTTATTTTTGTTCTAGTGTTCAGTGTAATTAAAAGATCCTGAACACGTATCACGCTGCACCTTGGTCCTCTCCTTCATCCACCTACGACAGCCGTTATAGAACTACCCACCAAAAAAGGACCAAGCAGTGTGGTAACCAGGAGCAGCGTGGAATGGACTCATGGACATGGGAGGACATTCTGGACAGGAGGGGTTGCTACACATGGGAGGAGATCCTGGCTGGAAGGGATCGCCTCCCATGGGAACAGGTGGAGGCAGCCAGGAGAGCGGAGGCAGTAGGTAAAGGGAGCCAGCGCTTTGAGGGAACACGGCTGGCAAGGAAGCCCGAGAGGCAGCCCAAAACATTTCTTGGGGGGGGGAACACGGGGAGTGTGGCTAAGTCAGGTAGGAGACTTGAGCCAACTCCACGTGCTTACCGTGGCGAGAGGTTGACCGGGCAGGCACCATGTTATGCCATGAGGCGCATGGTGTCCCCAGTGCGCAGGCATAGCCCGGTGCGCTACATCGCAGCTCCTCGTATCGGCCGGGCTAGAGTGGCATCGAGACAGGAATAATAAAGCCGGCTCAGCGCATCTGGTCTCCAGTGCGTCTCCTCGGCCCAGGATATATGGCACCAGCCCTACGTACGGTGTCCCCGGTTCGCCAGCACAGCCCAGTGCGGTCTGTTCCACCCCGCTGCACTTGCCGGGCTACGGGGAGTATCCAGCCAGGACAGGTTGTGCAGGCTCGGTGCTCGAGACCTCCAGTGCGCCTCCACGGTCCGGGCCGATCCGGTGCCTCCTCCACGCACCAGGCCTCCTGTGGCAGCCCCAAGCACCAGTCTCCTCCCTCCAGGTGCTCCCTCCGGTCCAGCACTTCCAGAGTCTCCCTCCTGTCCAGCGCTTCCAGAGTCTCCCTCCTGTCCAGCGCTTCCAAAGTCTCCCTCCTGTCCAGCGCTTCCAGAGTCTCCCTCCTGTCCAGCGCTTCCAGAGTCTCCCTCCTGTCCAACGCTTCCAGAGCCTCCCTCCTGTCCAGCGCTTCCAGAGTCTCCCTCCTGTCCAGCGCTTTCAGAGTCTCCCTCCTGTCCAGCGCTTCCAGAGTCTCCCTCCTGTCCAGCGCTTCCAGAGTCTCCCTCCTGTCCAGCGCTTTCAGAGTCTCCCTCCTGTCCAGCGCTTCCAGAGTCTCCCTCCTGTCCAGCGTTTTCAGAGTCTCCCTCCTGTCCAGCGCTTCCAGAGTCTCCCTCCTGTCCAGCGTTTCCAGAGTCTCCCTCCTGTCCAGCGCTTCCAGAGTCTCCCTCCTGTCCAACGCTTCCAGAGCCTCCCTCCTGTCCAGCGCTTCCAGAGTCTCCCTCCTGTCCAGCGCTTCCAGAGTCTCCCTCCTGTCCAGCGCTTCCAGAGTCTCCCTCCTGTCCAGCGTTTCCAGAGTCTCCCTCCTGTCCAGCGCTTCCAGAGTCTCCCTCCTGTCCAGCGTTTCCAGAGTCTCCCTCCTGTCCAGCGCTTCCAGAGTCTCCCTCCTGTCCAGCGCTTCCAGAGTCTCCCTCCTGTCCAGCGCTTCCAGAGTCTCCCTCCTGTCCAGCGCTTCCAGAGTCTCCCTCCTGTCCAGCGCTTCCAGAGCCGCCCGTCAGTCAGGAGCTGCCAGAGCCGCCCGTCAGTCAGGAGCTGCCAGAGCCGCCCGTCAGTCAGGAGCTGCCAGAGCCGCCCGTCAGTCAGGAGCTGCCAGAGTCGCCCTTCGGAGTCTCCCGTCTATTCGGGGCCCGCTGCAAGGGTCCCCAGTCCGAGGTCGGCGGCGAGGGTCTCCGCACCAAGGGCGCCACTTAAGTGGGCCAAGATGGTGGAGTGGGGTCCAATTTCAAGGCAATACTACCAAATACTAACTGAGTGTATGTGAACTTCTGACCCAAATAAATCACTCTCTACTATAATTCTGACATTTCACATTCTTAAAATAAAGTGGTGATCCTAACTGAACTAAGACTATTTTTACTAGGATTAAATGTCAAGAATTGTGAAAAACTGAGTTTAATTGTATTTGGCTAAGGTGTATGTAAACTTCTGACCTCAACTGTAGCACCTGCACACACGCACACACACATACTCCCAAGCACACACGTGCACGCATGCACACGCACACACCTCTCCCTCAACGTCATCAAGACAAGGGAGCTGATAGTGGACTACAGGAAGCTGAGTGCCGAGCACGCCTCCCCCCATCCACATCGAAGGAGTTGTAGCAGACTACAGGAAGCTGAGTGCCGAGCACGCCTCCCCCCATCCACATCGAAGGAGTTGTAGCAGACTACAGGAAGCTGAGTGCCGAGCACGCCTCCCCCCATCCACATCGAAGGAGTTGTAGCAGACTACAGGAAGCTGAGTGCCGAGCACGCCTCCCCCCATCCACATCGAAGGAGTTGTAGCAGACTACAGGAAGCTGAGTGCCGAGCACGCCTCCCCCCATCCACATCGAAGGAGTTGATAGTGATGTCTTCACTATTATTTAACAATGTAGAAAATAGAAAGATAAAGTAAAACCCTTGAATGAGTAGGTGTGTCCAAACTTTTGACTGGATATATAAATTACTCATTTATTATTATATATTTTTTTACATGTATTTAACTACATATTTTTGTCATTAAATAGTCTCCATATATACAGAGCATTCGGAAAGTATTCAGATCACATTCTAGAATGAATTAAATGTATTTCCCCCCGTCATTAATCTACACACAACACCTCATAATAACAAAGCAAAAAAAAACTGGTTTTCAGAATGTTTTTCTAATTTATAAAGAAAAACCGGAAATATAATACATTAACATACAGTGGGGCAAAAAAGTATTTAGTCAGCCATCAATTGTGCAAGTTCTCCCACTTAAAAAGATGAGAGAGGCCTGTAATTTTCATCATAGATACACTAGAACTATGACAGACAAAATGAGAAAAAAAATCCAGAAAATCACATTGTAGGATTTTTTATGAATTTATTTGCAAAATATGGTGGAAAATAAGTATGTGATTCTTGGCATTAAGACCAAAGAGTTCAATATTGGTTTCATCAGACCAGAGTATGTTGCCTCTCATGGTCTCAGAGTCCTTTAGGTGCCTTTTGGCAAACTCCAAGTGGGCTGTCATGTGCCTTTTACTGAGTAGTGACTTCCTTCTGGCCACTCTACAATAAAGGCCTGATTTGTGGAGTGCTGCAAAGATGGTTGTCCTTCTGGAAGGTTCTCCCACCTCCGCAGAGGAACTCTGCAGCTGTCAGAGTGACCATTGGTTTCTTGGTCACCTCCCTGACCAAGGCCCTTCTTCCCCGATTGCTCAGTTTATTGGGGCTTCCACTGTGTTCTTGGAAGATTCTTGGGGGTTCCACTGTGTTCTTGGGGACCTTCAATGCTGCAGAAATGTTTTGGTACCGTTCCCCAGATCTGTGCCTTGACACAAACCTGTCTCAGAGCTCTAATTCCTTCAACCTCACGGCTTGGTTTTTGGACCTATTGGACCTTATATAGACAGGTGTGTGCCTTTCCAAATCATGTCCAATCAATTGAATTTATCATAGGTGGACTCCAATAAAGTTATATAAACATTGACGATGATCAATGGAAACAGGATGCACCTGAGCTCAATTTCGAGTCCCATACCAAAGGGTCTGTCTGAATACTTATGTATAAGGTATATTTATTATTACTTATTTTTTATAAATTTGCAAAAATGTCTAAAAACCTATCTTTCGCTTTGTCATTATGGGGTATTGTGATGTCATTATGGGGTATTGTGATGTCATTATGGGGTATTGTGATGTCATTATGGGGTATTGTGATGTCATTATGGGGTATTGTGATGTAATTATGGGGTATTATGATGTCATTATGGGGTATTGTGACGTCATTATGGGGTATTGTGATGTAATTATGGGGTATTATGATGTCATTATGGGGTATTGTGATGTCATTATGGGGTATTGTGATGTCAGTATGGGGTATTGTGATGTAATTATGGGGTATTGTGATGTCATTATGGGGTATTGTGATGTCATTATGGGGTATTGTGATGTCAGTATGGGGTATTATGATGTCATTATGGGGTATTGTGATGTCATTATGGGGTATTGTGATGTCAGTATGGGGTATTGTGATGTAATTATGGGGTATTATGATGTCATTATGGGGTATTGTGATGTCATTATGGGGTATTGTGATGTCAGTATGGGGTATTGTGATGTCATTATGGGGTATTGTGATGTCATTATGGGGTATTGTGATGTCAGTATGGGGTATTGTGATGTCATTATGGGGTATTATGATGTCATTATGGGGTATTGTGATGTCATTATGGGGTATTGTGATGTCATTATGGGGTATTGTGATGTCATTATGGGGTATTGTGATGTCATTATGGGGTATTGTGATGTCATTATGGGGTATTGTGATGTCAGTATGGGGTATTGTGATGTCATTATGGGGTATTGTGATGTCATTATGGGGTATTGTGATGTCATTATGGGGTATTATGATGTCATTATGGGGTATTGTGATGTCATTATGGGGTATTGTGATGTAGATTGATGAGGATTTTTATTTATTTCATCCATTTTAGAATAAGGCTGTAACGTAAAATTATTTGGAAAAAGTCAAGGGGTCTGAATACTTTCCGAATGCACTGTATGTGTACATTTATTTTGCAACACTCGTGCAAGCAACGCAGGCGGTGTGGTCAGTATGTAAGTTAGACAAAATAGTCACATTAGCCTCTGAGGTGCAAACTCCCGTGTCTAGGGCACAAATATCTACTGGATTTAGCTATGGTGGTACGAGCTAACTCACATCTCACTACAACAGTGTACTAATTAGCATTAACAAACTCAAACCAACCATAGCCAAACATGTCACAGTTGGTTGCATAGTGTAATGGCGTCATCGGCCTGAATCAAATCCAATCTCCAGCCAGTCAGTCTACACCAGTAAAGTATAGAATTAGCTTCCGAATGAGATTACATGTTATTTCACGAAGATGTGTTTATAATTGAGAGATGATGACAATCATTGACCCTGTTATTCTGCTAGACAAAGTGCACAGTTGGGTGCCAGACTGATCCCCCTTGGTCCTGAACGGATGCCGGAACCTACCAGAAGGAGTTAAATAGGTGGGTATCATAACAATGTCTAGCAATGTGATTGCAATGGTTTAGCGACCTCCTAAAAAATAATTTAAATTCTCTGTTCACTTGCTATTTATACAGCTTGTCAAGGCAAGACCTCAGAATAAAAGTGTGTCAAGCCAGACAAGTACCGTTGTGACACCTCCTCCGTTGTGACCAGTCTCCCTCGACTCCTATGATAGAAGTACCGTTGTGACACCTCCTCCGTTGTGACACCTCCTCTGTTGTGACACCTCCTCTGTTGTGACCAGTCTCCCTCGACTCTTATGATAGAAGTACCCTTGTGACACCTCCTCTGTTGTGACCAGTCTCCCTCGACTCCTATGATAGAAGTACCGTTGTGACACCTCCTCCGTTGTGACACCTCCTCTGTTGTGACACCTCCTCTGTTGTGACCAGTCTCCCTCGACTCCTATGATAGAAGTACCGTTGTGACACCTCCTCCGTTGTGACACCTCCTCTGTTGTTGCCAGTCTCCCTCGACTCCTATGATAGAAGGATCCTTGTGACACCTCCTCCGTTGTGACCAGTCTCCCTCGACTCCTATGATAGAAGTACCGTTGTGACACCTCCTCCGTTGTTGCCAGAGTCTCCCTCGACTCCTATGATAGAAGTACCGTTGTGACACCTCCTCCGTTGTGACCAGTCTCCCTCGACTCCATTGAAAAGGACATGCCATTGTGAGCCCTTTGATAGTGTCCCGAGTTACTGCCCTGATGGCACAGACGGCTTCATCAACAACGATGATCTGTGTTATGTGAAGAACTTCTACCCGGCTTCATAAAATAGAAGGCCAATTCCCCAGCCAAGTAGATACAAATAGTAGAGTTGTTTTTGTTGTGAATGTGCATTAGCAAAAAATATTTTGTCCTTTCTTTAGAACAAAATGCAATTTACCACGTGCCTGTCTATTATATCACCCTGTCACAGGCTTTCCCAGTTCTCATAAGATTGCCTGCCGCAGTTGTTTGAGAGATGTCCAGTTTGTAGCCAAACATGCAGCATAGAGAAGACCAGCAAGGGGGCTCTCATCAGTATCATGCAGACATGCCCTCACTGTGTCCTACAAATAGAACAGACAGCCACAGGTATCTGTCCAGTCCTTAACCGGTCAGTGGCAACAGCTTTCACAGGCTCATCATTTGTACAAATACATAAGGGAACCCACTTCATTACTTTGATACATTTGTGAAAAACAATTGATGTAAACTGACATTATTTGTTGCTTATTTTAAACTATTAAGATATTAACTAGCCTGGTGGAACCAACCTGATCACTGTGTTTATCTGCTACTCTGTAGGCTACTGACCTATTCAAAGCTTCCTCTGGGCATCTCACCATACATCTGCCTGTAGTTATTGAAGTCAACCTGCAGGAGGTTTGTTTGTTGTGATTGAGGGGAAACGGCTGCGGGCAAGGTTCTGACAGATGGGTGTGTCTTGGTGGTGGCAAGGAAACACCCAAGAAACATTCACATCAAACCACACCCCCCAAGACAACACACGTTTTGGCTTCTTTCATGGCCGCCAGCATTTATTTTAATGTATTTTTTTGTACTTAACGTTTATTTAACTAGGCAAGTCAGGTTAAGAACAAATGATTATTTATAATGACGGCCTACCAAAAGGCAAAAGTCCTCCTGCGGGGACAGGGGGCTGGGAGTGAAAATAAAATATTAAATAAATAAACACATAAGAAAAATCTCACATCACGACGAGAGACAACACGACATTACATAAAGAGAGACCGAAGACAACCAGGATGAATGGGTCCAGTTCCCCTTTAAAGGGTTAAGATTTGGGATTGAACACACAGCGCGAGAGCTCCCGTCCACAGGCATCTCCCAACGTCCTCGGGTCAGGGACGGACATCCATTTCGAAGCGAATCTTGAGCAAGCAGGCTGCTTTCGTACCCCAACATTCACATCAATAAATAAAAGAGAGAAACATGAATAAAAATAAGCGGTGACTTGAGTTGTCTCGTCTCACCTGTGTCTGTCTGGTCCAGGGTTAGGGGTGTAGAGTAGTGTCCACTCCTGAGGCCTACACGAGTCGGAAGCCTGGGGCTGTCCTGCAGGCTGTGGCCGCCTGGGGGAGGCTTTTTGCTGGGAAGACGCTAAATTAAAGATTGGAGGATGTGTCAGTCTGGAAGGCCAGGGCCACTGGAGCCCAGGAAGTCTCTCTCTATCTCTCTCTCTCTATCTCTGTCTCTCTCTGTCTGTCTCTTTCTCTCACTCTGTCTTGCTCTCTCTCTCGCTCTCTCTCTCACTTTGTTCATTTTGATCTTCTCTAAGAAATACATGACATTCACAGACACACACACACACACACACACACACACACACACACACACACACACACACACACACACACACAAACACAAACACACAAACACACACCGATAGCGCCGATAGACATGACCACCTTGTTTCAGGTTCCCAAGCAACTTTGTAAAATGTTACTTATTAGCCCAAAATGTTGTTACATACAGCCGGAATAACTTGTGGATATCAGAGAAGTGCATTTCGACCAGGAATACGACTTTCCTGAATTGGATCCTTTATTCGTACCGACGAAGGAGAATTGAACTTGTCCGAGACGCTGCTCCAAAACACGACTAGCGGAAAAGAGGTATTCGAAGTGGACTTTTAGTCCAACTCAGGAGACGTGCACACCATCCATTGCCGGTACAGAGATAAAGTGGAGTCGCAATTCAACGGATCAGACACAAGTAGTATGTGACAGGGACTCCAGACAATCCCGGATTATTAAGAGAAAACCACTAACTTCGCAGACACCAACGTCTTGATCCCGGACATGCTAAACACCTTCTTCGCCCGCTTTGAGGATAAAACAGCGTCGCCCACACGTGCCGTTCCCAAGGACTGTTAGCTCTCGTTCTCCATGGCCGATGTGAGTATGACATCGGCATCCCAAGTCTGCCGGCCCAGACGGCATCCCAAGTCGCGTCCTCAGAGCATGTGCAGACCAGATGGCTGGAGTGTTAACGGACATATCAAATCTCTCCCTATTCCAGTCTGCTGTCCACACATGCTTCAAGATGGCCACCATTGTTCCTGTACCCAAGAAGGCAAAGGAAACTGAACTAAATGACTATTGCCCCGTAGCACTCACTTCTGTCATCATGAAGTACTTTGAGGGGCTATTTAAGGAACATATCATTTCCACCTTACCTGACACCATAGACCCACTGCAATTTGCATACCACCCAAATAGATCCACGGATGATGCAATCACCATCGCACTGCCCACTGCCCACTGCCCACTGCCCACTGCCCACTGCCCTGTCCCATCTGGACTAGAGGAATACCTACATCAGAATGCTGTTTAATTGCCTACAGCTCAGCCTTCAACACCATAGTGCTCTCCAGGCTCATCATTAATCTCTGGGACCTGGGTCTGACTCCCTGACGGGCCGCCCCCAGGTGGTGAAGGTAGGAAATAACACCATAGTGCTCTCCAGGCTCATCATTAATCTCTGGGACCCGGGTCTGACTCCCTGACGGGCTGCCCCCAGGTGGTGAAGGTAGGAAACAACACCATAGTGCTCTCCAGGCTCATCATTAATCTCTGAGACCCGGTCTGACTCACTGACGGGCCGCCCCCAGGTGGTGAAGGTAGGAAACAACACCATAGTGCTCTCCAGGCTCATCATTAATCTCTGGGACCTGGGTCTGACTCCCTGACGGGCCGCCCCCAGGTGGTGAAGGTAGGAAACAACACCTCCACTACGCTGATCCTCAACACAGGGGTCCCACAAGGGTGCATGCTCAGCCCCCTCCTGTACTCCCTGTTTACCCATTAATGCGTGGCCACTCACTCCTCCAACTCAATCATCAAGTTTGCAGACAACACAACAGTAGTAGGCCTGATTACCAACAACAATGAGACAGCCTACAGGGAGGAGGTGAGGGCCCTAAGAGTGATGCCAGGAAAATAACCTCTCCCTCAACAAAACAAAGGAGCTGATTGTGGACTTCAGGAGACAGCAGAGGGAGCACCCCCACATCGACATCGTCAGTGCCGTAGTGGAGAAGGGTAAAAGCTTCAAGTTCCTCTCAACCTCAGGAGGCTGAAGAAATGTGGCTTGGCACCTAAAACCCTCACAAACTTTTAGCAACTGCACCACTGAGAGCATCCTGTCAAGCTCTATCACCGCTTGGTACGGCAACTGTACCAGAGGGTGGTGCGGTCAGTCCAATGCGTCACGGGGAGCACAATGCCTGCCCTTCAGGACATCTACACCACCCGGTGTCACAGGAAGGCCATAAAGATCATCAAGGACAACAACCACCCAAGCCACTGCCTGTTCACACCGCTACCATCCAGAAGGCGAGGTCAGTACAGGTGCATCAAAGCTGAGATTGAGAGACTGAAAAACAGCTTCTTTCTCAAGGCCATCAGACTGTTATAGCTATCACTAGCCGGCCTCCACCCAGTACCCTGCCCTGAACTTAATCACTATCACTAGCCGGCTACCACCCAGTACCCTGCCCTGAACTTAGTCACTGTCACTAGCCGGCCTCCACCCAGTACCCTGCCCTGAACTTAGTCACTGTCACTAGCCGGCCTCCACCCAGTACCCTGCCCTGAACTTAGTCACTATCACTAGCCGGCTACCACCCAGTACCCTGCCCTGAACTTAGTCACTGTCACTAGCCGGCTACCACCCAGTACCCTGCCCTGAACTTAGTCACTGTCACTAGCCGGCCTCCGCCCAGTACCCTGCCCTGAACTTAGTCACTGTCACTAGCCGGCTACCACCCAGTACCCTGCCCTGAACTTAGTCACTGTCACTAGCCGGCTACCACCCAGTACCCTGCCCTGAACTTAGTCACTGTCACTAGCCGGCTACCACCCAGTACCCTGCCCTGAACTTAGTCACTGTCACTAGCCGGCTACCACCCAGTACCCTGCCCTGAACTTAGTCACTGTCACTAGCCGGCTACCACCCAGTACCCTGCCCTGAACTTAGTCACTGTCACTAGCCGGCCTCCACCCAGCACCCTGCCCTGAACTTAGTCACTGTCACTAGCCGGCTACCACCCAGTACCCTGCCCTGAACTTAGTCACTGTCACTAGCCGGCCTCCACCCAGTACCCTGCCCTGAACTTAGTCACTGTCACTAGCCGGCCTCCACCCAGCACCCTGCCCTGAACTTAGTCACTGTCACTAGCCGGCTACCGCTCATCCCTGCACCTTATAGGCTGATGACCTATGTACATAGACATGGAACACTGGGCACTTTAATAATGTTTACATACTGTTTTACCCACTTCATATGTATATACTGTATTCTAGTAAAGTCCATCCTATTCAACTATTGCTGCACACACACAATTCTATCTTAAGTATTCTACAGATATACTACAGGTATACTACAGGTATAGTACAGATATACTACAGATATACTACAGATACAATACAGATACAATACAGATATACTACAGATATACTACAGATATAATACAGATATAATACAGGTATACTACAGATATAATACAGATATACTACAGATATACTACAGGTATACTACAGGTATAATACAGATATAATACAGGTATACTACAGGTATACTACATATATACTACAGATATAATACATATATACTACAGATATACTACAGTTATACTACAGCTATACTACATGTATACTACAGGTATACTACAGATATAATACATATATAATACAGATATACTACAGATATACTACATATAAACTACAGATATAATACATATTCTATCCACATATATGCCCTCAAATACTTATACTCCGGACTCCGACATTGCTCGTCCTAATATTTCTATATTTCCTAATTCCATTCTATTACTATTAGATTTGTTGTGTATTGTTAGATATTACAGCACTGTTGGAGCTAGGAACACAAGCATTTAGTTAGATACTACTGCACTGTTGGAGCTCGGAACACAAGCATTTAGTTAAATATTACTGTACTGTTGGAGCTAGGAACACAAGCATTTATTTAGATACTACTGCACTGTTGGAGCTAGGAACACAAGCATTTAGTTAGATACTACAGCACTGTTGGAGCTAGGAACACAAGCATTTAGTTAGATACTACTGTACTGTTGGAGCTAGGAACACAAGCATTTAGTTAGATACTACTGCACTGTTGGAGCTAGGAACACAAGCATTTAGTTAGATACTACTGCACTGTTGGAGCTAGGAACACAAGCATTTAGTTAGATACTACTGCACTGTTGGAGCCAGGAACACAAGCATTTAGTTAGATACTACAGCACTGTTGGAGCTAGGAACACAAGCATTTAGTTAGATACTACAGCACTGTTGGAGCTAGGAACACAAGCATTTAGTTAGATACTACTGCACTGTTGGAGCTAGGAACACAAGCATTTAGTTAGATACTACTGCACTGTTGGAGCCAGGAACACAAGCATTTAGTTAGATATTACTGCACTGTTGGAGCTGGGAACACAAGCATTTAGTTAGATATTACTGCACTGTTGGAGCTAGGAACACAAGCATTTAGTTAGATACTACAGCACTGTTGGAGCTAGGAACACAAGCATTTCACTACACCCTCAATAACATCTGCTAAACGTGTATGGGACCAATACAATTTGATTTGATTTGCAGAACACACACACACACACACACACACACACACACACACACACACACACACACAGCATTAACTCTGTGGTTCTTCTCCTTCCTACCATTTAAATCTTAAGCGAGGGACTGAAGCATCTTTTCTTCATTTAAACAGCAGTATACTTTGTACTCTAGGGCCTATAAAGACTTGTGTTCTAGTGGGCTAAATACAATGGTTGGGCAAGGGAGACAATGAACATTAAGACACTACACGATAGACTAGACAACACAGCCCGCATCATGTTTATGTTCTATCACTGCTGTCATGATATGATGTGGTTATTATGGCTATGTTCTATCACTGCTGTCATGATATGGTTATTATTGCTATGTTCTATCACTGCTGTCATGACATGATGTGGTTATTATGGCTATGTTCTATCACTGCTGTCATGATATGATGTGGTTATTATGGCTATGTTCTATCACTGCTGTCATGACATGATGTGGTTATTATGGCTATGTTCTATCACTGCTGTCATGATATGATGTGGTTATTATGGCTATGTTCTATCACTGCTGTCATGACATGATGTGGTTATTATGGCTATGTTCTATCACTGCTGTCATGATATGATTTGGTTATTATTGCTATGTTCTATCACTGCTGTCATGATATGATGTGGTTATTATTGCTATGTTCTATCACTGCTGTCATGATATGGTTATTATTGCTATGTTCTATCACTGCTGTCATGATATGATGTGGTTATTATTGCTATGTTCTATCCCTGCTGTCATGATATGATGTGGTTATTATTGCTATGTTCTATCACTGCTATCATGATATGATGCGGTTATTATTGCTATGTTCTATCACTGCTGTCATGATATGGTTATTATTGCTATGTTCTATCACTGCTATCATGATATGATGTGGTTATTATTGCTATGTTCTATCACTGCTGTCATGATATGGTTATTATGGCTATGCTCTATCACTGCTATCATGATATGATGTGGTTATTATGGCTATGTTCTATCCCTGCTGTCATGATATGATGTGGTTATTATGGCTATGTTCTATCACTGCTGTCATGATATGGTTATTATTGCTATGTTCTATCACTGCTGTCATGACATGATGTGGTTATTATGGCTATGTTCTATCACTGCTGTCATGATATGATGTGGTTATTATGGCTATGTTCTATCACTGCTGTCATGACATGATGTGGTTATTATGGCTATGTTCTATCACTGCTGTCATGATATGATGTGGTTATTATGGCTATGTTCTATCACTGCTGTCATGACATGATGTGGTTATTATGGCTATGTTCTATCACTGCTGTCATGATATGATTTGGTTATTATTGCTATGTTCTATCACTGCTGTCATGATATGATGTGGTTATTATTGCTATGTTCTATCACTGCTGTCATGATATGGTTATTATTGCTATGTTCTATCACTGCTGTCATGATATGATGTGGTTATTATTGCTATGTTCTATCCCTGCTGTCATGATATGATGTGGTTATTATTGCTATGTTCTATCACTGCTATCATGATATGATGCGGTTATTATTGCTATGTTCTATCACTGCTGTCATGATATGGTTATTATTGCTATGTTCTATCACTGCTATCATGATATGATGTGGTTATTATTGCTATGTTCTATCACTGCTGTCATGATATGGTTATTATGGCTATGCTCTATCACTGCTATCATGATATGATGTGGTTATTATGGCTATGTTCTATCCCTGCTGTCATGATATGATGTGGTTATTATGGCTATGTTCTACCACTGCTGTCATGACATGATGTGGTTATTATGGCTATGTTCTATCACTGCTGTCATGATATGATGTGGTTATTATGGCTATGTTCTATCCCTGCTGTCATGATATGATGTGGTTATTATGGCTATGTTCTACCACTGCTGTCATGATATGATGAGGTTATTATTGCTATGTTCTATCACTGCTGTCATGATATGATGTGGTTATTATTGCTATGTTCTATCACTGCTGTCATGATATGATGTGGTATTATCATTATAATGACATTAAATCCATTCTGTTCGGTTCCATGAAGGCCACCGATACAGCCGTCTATAATATCAGCTGTTCACACAATGATCTGACACTGATGTATCATACTTAAAGACAGACAAAGCTTCCCTCTCTCCATTTCTCTCTCTCTCTTTCTTTCTCTGTCTCCTTTCCCATCATCTCCACCTCTCAACAGCTATCTTCTCTCTATATTTTCTACCTCTATCACCTCTCAACCCTTTCTCTTCTCTCTCATCTCCACTGTCATCAAAAACAATGTTCTGTGTGTATTGTGTGTGATATGTGTGCGTGTAGTAACTCGTTGTGTGTGTGTATAACGTGTGTGTGTGTGTGTGTGTGTGTGCGTGTGTGTGTGTGTGTGTGTGTGTGTGTGTGTGTGTGTGTGTGTGTGTGTGTGTGTGTGTGTGTTTGAAAATGTGTTGAGGGTGTGTGGGTGGAGGAGAGAGTGTGTGTTTTGCATGTGAATGGATTCTGAAGAGGCTTTTTTTGGGACAAACAGCTAGTACTCAGACAGTGTTAACGCCTCCCCAATAGGGTGTGTGTGTGTGTGTGTGTGTGTGTGTGTGTGTGTGTGTGTGTGTGTGTGTGTGTGTGTCTATGTACACTCTACAAATTAGGGCTTCAACAACAGTTCTTCTTAGATCTTTAAAGTTCTCTGAAGAACCTTCGGGTTCTTGGCACTGAAAATGGCCCCCAAAAGGTTCTTCCAAGAACCCCCATAGGAGGTGGGGTTCATTGAGGAACCTCCTTAGTTGGTGGGGGTTCATTGAGGAACCTCCTTAGTTGGTGGGGGTTCATTCAGGAACCTCCTTAGTTGGTGGGGGTTCATTGAGGAACCTCCTTAGTTGGTGGGGGTTCATTCAGGAACCTCCTTAGTTGGTGGGGGTTCATTCAGGAACCTCCTTAGTTGGTGGGGGTTATTGCAGCAACCTAACTGCCCAACTGAAACACTTGGATTTGAATTTAAAAGGACAGCAGGTGCAGGAACTTAACCGAAAAAAATGTAAAGATCTCCTCAGTTTAAGGTTTGTCGCTTGTGTGATCTAAATTAATATTGTTTTATGATGATACCATCTGTCTTTTCATATTTGTGCAAATCTTTCTAAAACAGGATATGGACGCAATTCAAAGGATATCAATCATACAAAGAGGTAAGATTACGTTGAAGGCTGGCTGTATTGGGTGCAGATGACTGAACTGCTCACTTCTGTGTCTGTATCTGCAGGTTTACAGACGAGGAGACATACAAAGGTATGTCAGTTGGTATTGGGTTGTTACGCTGATCATATGTACCATGCTCCTCCCTGACCTCTTCAATGAATATCCCATAGGTCTCTACATTATGGACGAGGTATGTGTATCAAAACCATTATCAAAACAGTTTTTTTTTTCATTCACATTCACCACAAAAAAACAAGGTATGAATACTGTAGTGTGCATGTTTTGTTAATCATCTGTATAATTACTACTTATTTGGGGGACTGACAGACTTCACCCTCCTTACACCTCTGATGAATATAACAGGAAACCTGTTCAATTACCGTGCACTGTAAAATCATTCTGGCTATGGATACAGAGAACATAAACACATTAACATCAACACATTATCTTCAACACATTATCATCAGCACATTATCCTCAACACATTATTCTCAACACATTATTCTCAACACATTAACATCAACATATTAACACATTATCCTCCACACATTATCGTCACACATTATCCTCAACACATTATCCTCAACATTATTCTCAACACATTATTCTCAATACATTATTCTCAACACATTAACATCAACACATTAACATCAACACATTAACACATTAACATCAACACAGTAAAACCAAACACATTAACATCAACACATTATCCTCAACACATTATCGTCAACACATTATCGTCAACACATTAACACATTAACATCAACACAGTAAAACCAAACACATTAACATCAACACATTATCCTCAACACATTATCGTCAACACATTATCATCAACACATTATCATCAACACATCAACACATTAACATCAACACATTAACATCAACACATTAACATCAACACATTAACACATTAACATCAACACATTAATACATTAACATCAACACATTAACATCAACACATTAACACATTATCATCAACACAGTAAAACCAAACACATTATCCTCAACACATTATCGTCAACATATTATCATCAAAACATTATCGTCAACACACCAGAGGATATACACATTGGACTTGGTGCTCTGCTGGAAGTTTACCTCATATTTTGATTTTCTGCTTTGCCACTAAAAGCATAATAACCACTAAGAACTAAAATATTGTGTTATTGTTGTTATTGTTATGCATATTATTATTATTATTATAATTATTATTATCATTTAATAGAAAGACCCCTAAAGGTTATTAAAAGGGTTATTATAGGATCCGTTAAAAGTTTTTTTTTTAAGAACTTAAAGGGGTTTCAATTTGAATAACCCCTAAATAAAAACACTTCAGGACCCCATTCTTTTCAGTGTGTACGGCGCCCAGAGAGATTCATTATCCATTATAAACTGGGTGGCTCGAGCCCTGAATGCTGATTGGCTGACAGCCGTGGTATATCAGTCCGTATACCACCGGTATGACGAAACATGTATTTTTACTGCTCTAATTACGTTGGTAACCAGTTTATAATAGCAATAAGGCACCTCAGGGGTTTGTGATATAGGGTCAATATACCACGGCTAATGGCTGTATCCAGGCACTCCGTGTTGTGTCGTGCCTAAGAACAGCCCTTAGCCGTGGTATATTGGCCACATACCACACCCACTTGTGCCTTATTTGCTTAATTTTATATTGTGGGTTAGAGTGATTTATCAGAGCAAGAGTCATTGGGGAGTAATGTGGGCCGTACGTGGTCCTGTGGAGCTCAGTTGGTAAATGTGTTTGCAATGCCAGGGCCGTGAAGTTACTCTGGATAAGAGCGTCTGCTAAATGACTCACACGTAAACAGAAAACAAAGTAGCCGTGTGTGTGTGTGTGTGTACGTTTGTGTGTTTGTGTGTGTGTGTGTGTGTGTGTGTGTGTGTGACGTATTCACATTGTCTTGTTTACTAACAATCCCTTTGATTGCTAGAAATAGACGTTGTTTGAAAATGCACGAAAATACAAGCGAACGTTGATATGTGCCGCTGCACTCACCACTGGGCGTGAACTCGTGACCCCTCGGAGCCGAAGCACGGTCACCACTGGGCGTGAACTCGTGACCCCTCGGAGCCGAAGCACGGTCACCACTGGGCGCGAACTGGTGACCCCTCGGAGCTGAAGCACGGTCACCACTGGGCGCGAACTGGTGACCCCTCGGAGCTGAAGCCCGGTCACCACTGGGCGTGAACTGGTGACCCCTCGGAGCCGAAGCACGGTCACCACTGGGCGCGAACTGGTGACCCCTCGGAGCTGAAGCACGGTCACCACTGGGCGCGAACTGGTGACCCCTCGGAGCTGAAGCCCGGTCACCACTGGGCGTGAACTGGTGACCCCTCGGAGCTGAAGCACGGTCACCACTGGGCGCGAACTGGTGACCCCTCGGAGCCGAAGCACGGTCACCACTGGGCGCGAACTGGTGACCCCTCGGAGCTGAAGCACGGCCACCACTGGGCGCGAACTGGTGACCCCTCGGAGCTGAAGCCCGGTCACCACTGGGCGTGAACTGGTGACCCCTCGGAGCTGAAGCACGGTCACCACTGGGCGCGAACTGGTGACCCCTCGGAGCCGAAGCACGGTCACCACTGGGCGCGAACTGGTGACCCCTCGGAGCCGAAGCACGGTCACCACTGGGCGCGAACTGGTGACCCCTCGGAGCCGAAGCACGGTCACCACTGGGCGCGAACTGGTGACCCCTCGGAGCTGAAGCACGGTCACCACTGGGCGCGAACTGGTGACCCCTCGGAGCTGAAGCACGGTCACCACGGAAGGTCACACCCGCGAGCCGTGAGAATACTGTGAATAATACTGTGAATAATCAACAAGCTCTCACAGTATAGCACACACACACACACACACACACACACACACACACACACACACACACACACACACACACACACACACACAAATACACACACACACACACACACACACACACACACACACACACACACACACACACACACACACACACACACACACACACACACACACAACACACAACACAACACACACATAAACACTGACTGCCTGTTTCACTGGGGTTAGGGCCAGGCCCTCTCTCCCTCTCCATCAACAGGCCCCGCCCTCTCTCCCTCTCCATCAAAGACAAGGCTCAGCCCTCTCTCCCTCTCCATCAACAGGCCCCGCCCTCTCTCCCTCTCCATCAAAATGCCCAGCCCTCTCTCCCTCTCCATCAACAGGCCCTGCCCTTTCTCCCTCTCCATCAAAAGGCCCAGCCCTCTCTCCCTCTCCATCAAAGACAAGTCTCAGCCCTCTCTCCCTCTCCATCAACAGGCCCCGCCCTCTCTCCCTCTCCATCAAAGATAAGGCTCAGCCCTCTCTCCCTTTCCATCAAAGACAAGGCTCAGCCCTCTCTCCCACTCCATCAAAGACAAGGCTCAGCCCTCTCTCCCACTCCATCAAAGACAAGGCTCAGCCCTCTCTCCCACTCCATCAAAGACAAGGCTCAGCCCTCTCTCCCACTCCATCAAAGACAAGGCTCAGCCCTCTCTCCCTCTCCATCAACAGGCCCCGCCCTCTCACCCTCTCCATCAAAGACAAGGCTCAGCCCTCTCTCCCACTCCATCAAAGACAAGGCTCAGCCCTCTCTCCCACTCCATCAAAGACAAGGCTCAGCCCTCTCTCCCTCTCCATCAACAGGCCCAGCCCTCTCTCCCTCTCCATCAACAGGCCCCGCCCTCTTTCCCTCTCCATCAAAGACAAGGCTCAGCCTTCTCTCCCACTCAATCAAAGACAAGGCTCAGCCCTCTCTCCCTCTCCATCAAAGACAAGGCTCAGCCCTCTCTCCCTCTCCATCAAAGACAAGGCTCAGCCCTCTCTCCAGCTCCATCAACAGGCTCAGCCCTCTCTCCAGCTCCATCAACAGGCCCCACCCTCTCTCCAGCTCCATCAACAGGCTCAGCCCTCTCTCCCTCTCCATCAACAGGCCCCGCCCTCTCTCCCACTCCATCAAAGACAAGGCTCAGCCCTCTCTCCCTCTCCATCAACAGGCCCAGCCCTCTCTCCCTCTCCATCAACAGGCCCCGCCCTCTTTCCCTCTCCATCAAAGACAAGGCTCAGCCTTCTCTCCCACTCAATCAAAGACAAGGCTCAGCCCTCTCTCCCACTCCATCAAAGACAAGGCTCAGCCCTCTCTCCCACTACATCAAAGACAAGGCTCAGCCCTCTCTCCCACTCCATCAAAGACAAGGCTCAGCCCTCTCTCCCTCTCCATCAAAGACAAGGCTCAGCCCTCTCTCCAGCTCCATCAACAGGCTCAGCCCTCTCTCCAGCTCCATCAACAGGCCCCACCCTCTCTCCAGCTCCATCAACAGGCTCAGCCCTCTCTCCCTCTCCATCAACAGGCCCAGCCCTCTCTCCAGCTCCAGCTCCAGCTTCTCCTCCCCTATCTCTCTCTATGTGATTGCGTGGCAGTAATTGGGTGTCTGTGTTAGAGTGGCTTGGGGATGGAAGAGTATTGTTACTGGGTAATACATGGTAACTTCTCTCTCCCCCTCACCCCCTCTCTCCTCTCCTCCCCTCTCTTTCTTCCTCTCTCCCGATCTCCTATCCTCTTCCCTTCTCTCTCCTTCCCTCTCTCTCTCTTTCTCTCTGCAATAAGAGGTCATCTCTCTCTTTCTCTCTGCAATAAGAGGTAACCTCTCTCTTTCTCTCTGCAATAAGAGGTAACCTCTCTCATTCTCTCTGCAATAAGAGGTAACCTCTCTCTTTCTCTCTGCAATTAGAGGTAACCTCTCTCTTTCTCTCTGCAATAAGAGTTAACCTCTCTCTTTCTCTCTGCAATAAGAGGTAACCTCTCTCTTTCTCTCTGCAATTAGAGGTAACCTCTCTCTTTCTCTCTGCAATAAGAGGTCACCTCTCTCTTTCTGCCTCCCTCTCTGTATTGTTACAGTGTAATAGCTGGTAACCTCTCTCTCTTGACCTCCTGCATTACAGTCGGTTGCCTTCGCCAGGACTCACATCATCCCCAATGGATATGATGGGATGGAAGCAGAGAGGTGGAAATCTGCTGCATGCATTAACATACTGTGTGTTCCTGTGTGTGTGTGTGTGTGTTCCTGCGTGTGTGTGTTCCTGCGTGTGTGTGTTCCTGCGTGTGTGTGTTCCTGTGTGTGTGTGTGTTTGTTCCTGTGTGTGTGTGTGCTCCTGTGTGTGTGTGTGTTCCTGTGTGTATGTGTGTGTGTGTTCCTGTGTATATGTGTGTTCCTGTGTGTGTGTGTGTGTGTGTGTTTCTGTGTATATGTGTGTTCCTGTGTGTATGTGTGTGTGTGTGTGTGTGTGTGTGTTTGTGTGTGTGTGTGTGTGTGTGTTCCTGTGTATATGTGTGTTCCTGTGTGTGTGTGTGTGTGTGTGTGTGTGTGTGTGTGTGTGTGTGTCTGTGTGTGTGTGTGTGTGTGCGTGTGTGTGTGTGTGTGTGTGTGTGTGTGTTGTGTGTGTGTGTGTGTGTGTGTGTGTGTGTGTGTGTGTGTGTGTGTGTGTGTGTGTGTGTGTGTGTGTGTGTGTGTGTGTGTGTGTGTGTGTGTAAGGCAGCAGATGCATAATTTACCATACTGATAAGATTCTTCTTTTGTCCCCATCTCTAATTATTGTGACACATAATGTCTTCTTCAGACTCCCATCTCATCCTGTCCTGGTCTGTCCTGGTCTGTCCTGGTCTGCTCTGGTCTGTCCTGTTCTGTCCTGGTCTGTCCTGGTCTGTCCTGGTCTGCTCTGGTCTGTCCTGGTCTGTTCTGTTCTGTCCTGGTCTGTCCTGGTCTGTCCTGGTCTGTCCTGGTCTGCCCTGGTCTGTCCTGGTCTGTCCTGGTCTGCTCTGGTCTGTCCTGGTCTGCTCTGGTCTGTCCTGGTCTGTCCTGGTCTGATCTTGTCTGTCCTGGTCTGTCCTGGTCTGATCTGGTCTGTCCTGGTCTGTCCTGGTCTGTCCTGGTCTGCTCTGGTCTGTCCTGGTCTGTCCTGGTCTGTCCTGGTCTGATCTTGTCTGTCCTGGTCTGTCCTGGTCTGATCTGGTCTGTCCTGGTCTGCTCTGGTCTGTCCTGGTCTGCTCTGGTCTGCTCTGGTCTGTCCTGGTCTGTCCTGGTCTGTCCTGGTCTGTCCTGGTCTGCTCTGGTCTGTCCTGGTCTGTCCTGGTCTGTCCTGGTCTGTCCTGGTCTGCTCTGGTCTGCTCTGGTCTGTCCTGGTCTGTCCTGGTCTGTCCTGGTCTGTCCTGGTCTGCTCTGGTCTGTCCTGGTCTGTCCTGGTCTGTCCTGGTCTGCTCAGGATAAAATGTAAATGTAAACACAAATAGACATAGAGACAGAGCGACAGAGAAACAGAGAGACAGAGAGACAAGGAGACAAGGAGACATAGACAGAGAGACAGAGAGACAGAGAAACAGAGAGACAAGGAGACAGAGAGACAGAGAGACAAGGAGACAGAGAGACAGAGAGACAAGGAGACAAGGAGACATAGACACAAAGAGACATAGAGACAGAGAGACAGAGAAACAGAGAGACAAGGAGACAGAGAGCGACAGAGAGACATAGACAGAGAGACAGATAGACAGAGAGACAGAGAGACAAAGAGACAGAGAGAGACAGAGAGACAGAGAGACAGACAGAGAGAGAAAGAGACATAGGCAGAGAGACATAGACAGAGAGACAGAGAGACATAGACAGAGAGACAGATATACAGACAGAGAAAGAGAGAGATAGAGAGAGAGACAAAAAGACAGATAGAGACAGAGAGACAAAGAGAGAGAGTGACAGAGAGACAAAGAGACAGAGAGAGACAAAGAGACAGAGAGACACAGAGAGACAAAGAGGCAGCGAGAGACAGAGAGACAAAGAGACAGAGAGAGACAGATAGACAGAGACAGAGAGAGACAGAGAGAGACAGAAAGACAGAGACAGATAGACAAAGAGACAGAGAGAGACAGAAAGACAAAGAGACAAAGAGAGAGAGAGATAGATAGATACAGATAGAGACAGAAAGACAGACAGAGACAGAGAGACAGATACACAGAGACAGAGAGACAGAGAGAGACAGAAAGACAAAGAGACAAAGAGAGAGATAGATAGATAGACAGATATAGATAGAGACAGAGAGACAGACAGAGACAGAGAGACAGATACACAGAGACAGAGCGACAGACAGAGACAGAGAGACAGACAGAGACAGATACACAGAGACAGACAGAGACAGAGAGACAGACAGAGACAGAGAGACAGACAGAGACAGAGAGACAGACAGAGACAGAGACCCAGAGCATGGCTAGACCAGCTGCCATTCTTAGCTAGTTGGAACAATTCCAACTGGTAGCATGAGGAAGTTTCGTTGGGGGTAAAAGATGTGTAGAGGAAGTAACGTTACTAATCAATGTGTTTACTTGTTAATCGAAGCAGAGAGAGCTGAGCTGAAGCCGGCTGACTTTGTCTCTTCTTAGATCATGACGTGTCCACTGATCAATGGGCGTGATGCTTTTTGGGGGGGGGTTGTTTCCTTTTAATAAAGGTGGTGTTGCGTTACTGAAAAAAAAATGTCTGTTTTTTAACTATAATCTTTCCTCATAGAAGCGTGTATCTGAGCCTATCCTCACAATATGTAGGGTAAAGGAGCCCTGTGTGTGTGTGTGTGTGTGTGTGTGTGTGTGTGTGTGTGTGTGTGTGTGTGTGTGTGTGTGTGCGTGCGTGCGTGCGTGTGTGTGTGTGTGCGTGTGCGTGTGTGTGTTACAAAAAAAGTTTCAATTAAGTTTCAAGTTGGAGTGTAATTCAGATGATTATCAAAATGACCCTTTTCACACATTCAAAATGTTTCTCCATTAAACCAGTACTCACAGCCTCTACACATAACATAGTTAGTCATTAACTGGATTATTTCACTAATGTATTAATTTCCCTCCTCAGATAAGAATAGTCTTTTAAAGGCATGGCGGCTGGGACAGCTCTTAAAGGGGCGGTGACTGTGATGTCTTTAAAGGTGGGCTGAAAACACTTTAATAAACACTCTCACTCTCACTCACACACACACACACACACACACACACACACACACACACACACACACACACACACACACACACACACACACTCACACAATCACACACACACTCACACAATCACACACACGCACACACACACACACACACACACAGACTCACAGACTCACACACACACACACACACACTCACACAATCACACACACAATCACACTCACACAAACACACCCACACACACACAATCACACCCACACACACACAATCACACTCACACAAACACACCCACACACTAACACAATCACTCACACACCCACACAATCACACACACGCACTCACGTACATATGTACACACACACTAAACACGTACAAACACACAAACGCGCGCACACACACACACAGAGCAAGGATGTGATGGAAGTCTTCCCTAATTTGATATAATTACCATGAATCCCAACTGTCTCTACAATTACCTCTCTCTTAACAGAACCTGATAATTACCATGACGATAATTGAAAACTGGGTAAATGTTTCAGTGTCTCAGTACTTCAGGAACCACCCCCCCCCCCACCACCCCACCCCCCACCCTCCCTCCCCACACCACCTCTCCTAGTTAAACACTGTTTCACCTGCACCCCCCCACCTCACCCCCCCCCCCCCCACACACCACCTCTCCTAGTTAAACCCCCCCACCTCACCCCCACTCCCCCCCACACAACCTCTCCTAGTTAAACCCCCCCCACCTCACCCCCACTCCCCCCCCACAAGCTGCCCATTGATGCGAGCCTACAAGATAAGCTAAATGCATTTTATGCTTGCTTCGAGGCAAGCAACACTGAAGCATGCATGAGAGCACCAGCTGTTCTGGATGACTGTGTGATAACGCTCTCGGTAGCCAATGTGGGTAAGACATTTAAACAGGTCAACATTCACAAAGCCGCGGGCCAGATGGATTACCAGGACATGAACTCAGAGCATGCGCGGATCAACTAGAAAGTGTCTCCACTGACATTTTCAACCTCTCCCTGACCGAGTCTGTAAAAGCTACATGTTTCAAGCAGACCACCATAGTCCCTGTGCCCCAAAAAGCAAAGGTAACCCGCCTAAATAATTACCGCCCCGTGGCACTCACGTCGGTAGCCATGAAATGCTTTGAAAGGCTGGTCATGGCTCACATCAACAGCATCCTCCCGGACATCCTAGACCCACTCCAATTCACATACCGCCCCAACAGATCCACAGATGACACAATCTCAAATGCACTCCACACCGCCCTTTCTGACCTGGACAAAAATAACATCTATGTGAGATTGCTGTTCATCGACTACAGCTCAGCGTTCAACATCATAGTGCCCACGAAGCTCATCACTAAGCTAAGGACTCTGGGACCGAGAGCCGCCCTCAGGTGGAAAGAGTAGGCAGCAATACGTCTGCCATGCTGATCCTTAACGCTGGGGCCCCTCAGGGGTGCGTGCTTAGTCCCCACCTGTATTCCCTGTTCACCCATGACTGTGTGGCCAAACACAACTCTAACACCATCATTAAGTTTGTTGACGACACAACAGTGGTAGCCCTGATCACCAACAATGATGAGACGGCCTGTAGGGAGGAGGTCAGAGACCTGGCAGTGTGGTGCCAGGACAACAACCTCTCCCTCAATGTGAACAAGACAAAGGAGCTGATTGTGGACTTCAGGAAACAGGCCCCCATTAACATCGATGGGACTGTAGTGGAGTGGGTCGAGAGTTTCAAGTTCTTTGGTGTCCACATCAACAACAAACTATCATGGTCCAAACATACCAAGACAGTCGTGAATAGGGCACAACAAAACCTTTTCCCCCTCAGGAGATTGGAAATATTTGGCATGGGCCCCCAGATCCTCAAAATGTTCTACAGCTGCACCATCGAGAGCATCCTGACCGGTTGCATCACTGCCTGGTATGGCAACTGCTCTGCATCTGACCATAAGGCGCTACAGAGGGTAGTGCGAAAGTCCCAGTACATCACTGGGGCCAAGCTTCCTGCCATCCAGGACCTATATAATAGGCGGTGTCAGAGGAAAGCCTCGTTATTATTATTATTATTGTGTTACTCTTTATTATTCTTTTTTATTTTACTTTCATAATTTTTTCTTCTTGGACTGAACTGTTGGTTAAGGGCCGTGCGAAGGGTATTCACCCCCTTGGCATTGTTCCTATTTTGTTGCCTTACAACTTGGAATTAAAATAGGTTTTTCAGAGGTTTGTCATTTGAAGATGCTAAATATTTTTTTTATTGTGAAACAAACAAGAAATAAGACAAAAAACAGAAAACTTGAGCGCGCATAATTATTCACCCCCAAAGTCAACACTTTGTAGAGCCACCTTTTGCAGCAATTACAGCTGCAAGTCTCTTGGTGTATGTCTCTATAAGCTTGGCACATCTAGCCACCTGGGATTGTTGCTCATTCTTCAAGGCAAAACTCCTCCAACTCCTCCTGTACAGCAATCTTTAAGTCATACCACAGATTCTCAATTGGACTGAGGTCTGGGCTTTGACCAGGCCATTCCACGACATTTAAATGTTTCCCCTTAAACCATTTGAGTGTTGCTTTAGCAGTATGCTTAGGGTCATTGTCCTGCTGGAAGGTGAATCTCCATCCCAGTCTCAATTCTCTGGAAGACTGAAACAGGTTTCACTCAAGATTTTCCCTGTATTTAGTGCCATCCATCATTCCTTCTATTCTGACCAGTTTCCCAGTCCCTCCTGTTGAAAAACATCCCCACAGCATGATGCTGCCACCACCATGCTTCATGGGATGGTGTTCTCGGGGTGATGAGAGTTGTTGGGTTTGTGCCAGACATACCATCTTTTTTTATGGCTAGAAAGCTCAATTTTAGTCTCATTTGACCAGAGTACCTTCTTCCATGTGTTTGGGGAGTCTTCCATATGCCTTTTGGCGAACACCAAATGTGTTTGCTAATTTATTTCTTTAAGCAATGGCTTTTTCTGGCCACTCTTCCGTAAAGCCCAGCTCTGTGGAGTGTACGGCTTAAAGTAGTCCTACGGACAGATACTCCAATCTCCGCCGTGGAGCTTTGCAGCTCCTTCAGGATTATCTTTGGTCTCTTTGTTGCCTCTCTGATTAATACCCTCCTTGCCTGGTCCGTGAGTTTTGGTGGGTGGCCCTCTCTTGGCAGGTTTGTTGTGGTGCCATTTTCTTTCCGTTTATTAATAATGGATTTTATTGTGCTCCGTGGGATGTTCGAAGTTGTGGATTATTATTTTTTTAACCCAACCCTGATCTGTACTTCTCCACAACTTTGTCCCTGACCTGTTTGGAGAGCTCATTGGTCTTCATGGTGCAGCTTGCTTGGTGGTGCCCCTTGCTTAGTGGTGTTGCAAACTCTGGGGCCTTTCAGAACAGATGTATATATACTGAGATCATGTGACAGATCATGTGACACTTAGATTGCACACAGGTGGACTTTATTTAACTAATTATTATGTGACTTCTGAAGGTAATTGGTTACACCAGATCTTATTTAGGGGCTTCATAGCAAAGGGGAGGGGCTTCATATCAAAGGGGAGGGGCTTCATAGCAAAGGGGAGGGGCTTCATATCAAAGGGGAGGGGCTTCATAGCAAAGGGGAGGGGCTTCATATCAAAGGGGAGGGGCTTCATAGCAAAGGGGAGGGGCTTCATAGCAAAGGAGGTGAAAGTATTTTTTCGTTGAATTTTTTAAACAAGTAATTACTTTTATTTCACTTCACCAATTTAGACTATTTTGTGTATGTCCCTTACATGAAACTGTTTGTATTCGGCACATGTAGCAAATAAAGTTTGATTTGATTTGAGGTCAAAGCCATGCAATCTCCGTAGACAAACATTGGTAGTAGAATGGCCTTACAGAAGAGTTTATTGACGTTCAACATGGCACCGTTATAGGATGACACCTTTCCAACAAGTCAGTTCTTCAAAATGTCTGCCCTGCTAGAGATGCCCTGGTCAACTGTAAGTAACTGCAGTTATTGTGAAGTTGAAACATCTAGGAGCAACAACGGCTCAGCCGCAAAGTGGTAGGCCACACAAGCTCACAGAACCTGACCACCAAGTGCTGAAGCACGTAGTTCTTGGTTGCAACACTCACTACCAAGTTCCAAACTGCCTCTGGAAGCACCGTCAGCACAATAACTGTTTTTTCGAGAGCTTCATGAAGAGGCTGAACAGCCGCACACAAGCCTAAGATCACCATGCGCAATGCCAAGTGTCATCTGGAGTGGTGTAAAGCTCGCCACCATTGGACTCTGGAGCAGCGGAAACTCGTTCTCTGGGTTGATGAATCACGCTTCACCATCTGGCAGTCTGACGGATGAATCTGGGTTTGGCGGATGCCAGGAGATCGCTTCCTGCCCAACTGCATAGTGCCAACTGTAAAGTTTGGTGGATGAGGAGTAATGGTCTGGTTCTGTTTGTCATGGTTCAGGCTAGGTCCCTTAGTGCCAGGGAAGGGAAATCGTAACGCCATAGCATACAATGACATAGACGATTCTGTGCTTCAAACTTTTTGGCAACAGTTTGGGGAAGACCCTTTCCTGTTTCAGCATGACAATGCCCCTGTGCACAAAGTGAGGTCCCATACTGAAATTGTTTCTTGAGATCAGTGTGGAATAACTTGACTGGCCTGCACAGAGTCCTGACCTCAACCACATCGAACACATCTGGGATGATTTGGAATGCTGACTGCGAGCCAGGCTTCATCACCAAACATCAGTGCACAACCTCACTAATGCTCTTGTGGCTGAATGGAAGCAAGACCCTGCAGCAACGTTCCAACATCTAGTGGAAAGCCTTCCCAGAAGAGTGGAGGCTGTTATAGCAGCAATGTTCCCACATCTAGTGGAAAGCCTTCCCAGACGAGTGGAGTCTGTTATAGCAGCAATGTTCCAACATCTAGTGGGAAGCCTTCCCAGAAGAGTGGAGGCTGTTATAGCAGCAAAGGGGGGACCATCTCCATATTAATGCTCATGATTTTGGAATGAGATGTTGGACGAGCAGGTGTCCACATACTTCTGGTCATGTGGTGTAAGTTCTCCCATCCCTGCTACACAGGCCAGGTAGAGGAGAGTACAGTGAGGCTATATGAGGGCATATGCAATGCTTTTAGCTGTAATGGGTATATGAGGGTATTAGCTCTCTGTGTCTCCGTAAGCTCCCCCCCTCACCCCCTCACAACACACATATGCACACATGGCACACACACACACACACACACACACACACACACACACACACACACACACACACACACACACACACACACACACACACACACACACACACACACACACACACACACACACACACACACTCACAAGGCTAATGTAAAGTGCAGAGGAAGGTAGAGTAGAGTGACAGTAGATGACGGTTTCAGCTGTAATGGAACTGAAGGACCTGAAATTGGACTTGATTGAGACACGGAACACATTTTACATTCTCTACATGGATACAATGTATGGTGGGAGGAGAGGGGAAGTAATGAGGGGGAGATGGGGAGAGGGACAGGAAATGGGGAGAGGGAAGAGATGAGAGAGAGTCGGAGGTGAAGGAGAGAAGGGAGGAGGCAAGGGAAAAGGGAGAGAGGGGACGAGGCAAGGGAAGAGGGAAGTGAAGGAGAGAGAGGGGAGAGATGAGGGAGAGAGGGGAAGAGGGAGGAGAAGGAGAGAAAAGGGGAGAGGGGAGTGATGATGGAGAGAGGGGAAGAGGGGGAGAGATGACGGAGAGATTGGACAGATGAGGGAGAGAGGGGAGTGATGATGGAGATAGGGGGAGAGGTGGAGAGAGGGGAAGAGGGGAGAGATGATGGAGAGAGGAGAGGGGAAGAGGGGAGAGATGATGGAGAGAAGGGAAGAGGGGAGAGATGGGGGAGAGAGGGGAAGAGGGGAGAGATGAGAAAGAGGGGAGATTTGTCGGAGAGGGGAGTGATGATGGAGAGAGGGGAAGAGGGGAGAGATGATGAGAGAGGGGAGAGGGGAGAGATGAGGGGGAGAGATGATAGAGCGATGGGAAGAAAGAAGAAAGAGAGAGAGGGGAGGAGAAAGGGGGAGATAATTGATATGATTGATATGATAATTAATTAAGCTGCCAGTTGATGACTTGTGAGGGGTCTGTTTCTCAAACTAGACACTCTAATGTACTTGTCCTCTTGCTCAGTTGTTTGCCAATCCTCTTTCTATTCTGGTTAGAGCCAGTTTGCGTTGTTCTGTGAAGGGACAAGTACACAGCGTTGTACGAGATCTTCAGTTTCTTTGCAATTTCTCTCATAGAATATACTTCATTTCTCAGAACAAGAATAGTCTGACGACTTTCAGAAGAGAGTTCTTTGTTTCTGGCCATTTTGAGCCTGTAATTGAACCCACAATTGCTGACGCTCTAGATACTCAACTATTCTAAAGAAGGCCAGTTTTATTGCTTCTTTAATCAGAACAACAGTTTTCAGCTGTGCTAACATAATTGCAAAAGGGTTTTCTAATGGTCAATTAACCGGAAGGGCGCTCAATTCAAATAAATAATCATAAATATGATGGATTTTAAACATTTAGGAACATACAAGTGTCTTATATCGGTTGAAAGCTTAAATTCTTGTTAATCTAACTGCACTGTCTGATTTACAGTAGCTGTTACAGTGAAAACCTGCCATGTGAATGTTTGAGGACGGCGCCCCACATCAAAAGAATTCCACCGGCACAGGTTTCATACTTTCACATATAAAGATTAAATATTCACTCACTTTTTTGAAAATCTTCCTCTGATTTGTCATCCAAAGGGTCCCCGCTATAACATGCAGTGTTGTTTTGTTAGATAAAATCCTTCTTTATATCCCAAAAAGTCAGTTTATTTGGCGCCATCGATTTGAGTAATCCACTCGTTAAACTTGCAGAGAAAGGAATCCTAAAATCTACCACTAAACTTTGTTTCAACAAGTCAAATATGTTTCTATTTACTCCTCAGATAGCCTAAAATGTAATCAAACTATAATATTTATTTCTGAAAGAAGTATGTTCAATAGGAAACCGATTTTAGCAGGTGCGTAATGTCTTCATGGCGCACATACATGAATTTCAAAGACTGTGTCCTTCTAATAAAACTGTTATTTCTTATTCGTTTTTGAAGTTACAAGCCTGAAGCCTTGAACATAGACTGCTGACACCCTGTGGAAGCCATAGGAATTACATCCAGGGAGCTCAATATGACCTTCTCTTGCATTTCTAAGAGGATGGTCTCTCAAAAAAAAAAATCTGTTTGGTTATTCTTTGGATTTTCTCCTGCCATATTTATTGTGTTATATTCTCCTACATTATTTTAACATTTCTACAAACTTCAAAGTGTGTTCTTTCCAATGGTACCAATTATATGCATATGCCTGAGCTACAGGCAGTTTACTTTGGGCACCTCATTCAGATAGGAAGTGGAGAAAAAAAGTGGCCTAGCACTATGAACGGACAAAAAATGTGTTTTTCTTTCAAAAACAAGGATATTTCTATGTGACACAATTAAAAATACGGATCAAACTGAATTTAGCGAAAATGTCTCAACAGAATGAAACAAAATACCTTTTACATATTTAAAGAAATGGTTTAGATTAATAAATGGGCTACAATAATAACAATGATAAAACAGATAATTATAAATATTTATTTATTTATTTATTTATGCATTCCTAAATGAATAACGAGTTACACAGCCTGCATTTGGCCATTTGTATAAAAAACAATATTCTGCCATTGTCTTCTATCATGTAAAAGACGTAGCATTGCATGAAATGCATTTTCCCATGATGCACCAGTCCTGCAGACATGGAGCACCTTGTGTACTTGGCCTATGGTTAACTAGGTATGCCCGTGTACAAACCAAACGTACATGTACATGCTCAGCTGCAGTCCAAAGAAGTCTGTAATTACAGAAACTAGATACCCTCTGAATGTACACATAGTGCAGTATTTGTGAGTGTGTTTTGAATTTTTTTTTGTTATTCCACGTGAAATGTTATACAAATACCAGAATTAATCTAATATCCTCCAATATTCTACATGTGAAACTTGTTATGCTATTTGGGTTGCTCCCATTGTTTCACCTGCAGCGATGGTAATGCTGGATGTGGGGTAGGTAAATAATAAAAACTAAGCCATATTAGAATTGTCTGTCAAGATCAATGGATGAATCACTTTTTTTCAATAAAATGAAGTATATTTAACACATAAATACGACCAAAATATGTTTTTTACTTACTATTTATCTTTATTTTATTTTTTTACATTTAATTGTAGCACAATCAAATAATGTTAAATCAGCTTTTTAGTTCCTATCTGGATTGTACGTTTGGGACATTTTAATATCTTTGTTTTACAGTATTTGCAAATTTACAGTAATTTTGCTGAAATAAAAAGTCTGTTTTTACCATTATCTATATGTCTTATGATGTTTTGATAAAAAAAAATACGTTTTGCTGAGATTGTTGCTTTTTCCAATAATATATCTTTGCTGGTAAAAAATGATCCCGGGTTGGTAATCCACATATGGAAAATATGACGGCAGAATGAGGGTTATTTTCTGTGGATAAAAAGTATGAATCAGAGCATGTTCAATTCTATAGATGAGGAGAGGTTATTCCTCAGAATAAATTAACAGTAAGTGATTAAAGTGAAACTAGCTCTTAGGCTACTGCCCTGCGTTAAGGTACCACCCACTCACTTGGGAATGCCACAGTGTGTGTGTGTGTGTGTGTGTGTGGGTCACAATGAGCTTATGTTTCAGTCACACTCACTCCAGATGACAGGCAGGCATTAAGCCGTCAGGGAAAGAGAATGAACGGCCTTACAAGAACATAAACAGTGATTTTCAGCCTCACTTCGGCAAGACACACACACACACACACACACACACACACACTTACCTACGTCAGAGTTGAGCAGGTCACTTCTCCATCTTCTAAGCAGTAAGAGATGATGAGATAATTGGAGGATCTTTCACTGCTAAATTACAGGATTGAGTTAAATAACAGGATAAGAAAGGTACAGACACATACACACACATACACACACATACACACACACACACACACACACACACACACACACACACACACACACACACACACACACACACACACACACACACACACACACACACACACACACACACACACACACACACACACACACACACACACACACACACACACACACACACACACACACACACACACACACACGTTAATGTAAGTTATCAGTTCTTGACAAAAGGAAATAAAGCAAGTGAAATTACACACAGCCATACAATTACCCCTCCCTCCATACAAGTTGTCTTCAACTTCAACTGTGTGTGTGTGTGTGTGTGTGTGTGTGTGTGTGTGTGTGTGTGTGTGTGTGTGTGTGTGTGTGTGTGTGTGTGTGTGTGTGTGTGTGTGTGTGTGTGTGTGTGTGTGTGTATGTGTGTGTGTATGTGTGTGTGTGTGTGTGTGTGTGTGTCTTGCCGAAGTGAGGCACAAAAAGACTGAATTATAAGAAACCAAGCAGGCTTCCTGGTCTCGCAGAAACACAGTCTTTCCATTGAGTGACTGAATGGGTGGGTTTTAAAAGCCCCAAATAAGTCTTTAACCTTTTATTTTTAATTCTTCACTTTATGTCTAAAAAAAAAAAATCACTGTGTGTGTTTATTTTCTAAATTCTAATTCATTCTGAAAGTATTCAGACGCTTTAACTTTTTCCACATTTTGTTACGTTACAGCCTTATTCTAAAATTGATTAAATTGTTTTTGTCCCTCATCAATCTATACACAATACTCCATAATGACATCACAATACTCCATAATGACATCACAATACCCCATAATGACATCACAATACCCCATAATGACATCACAATACCCCATAATGACATCACAATACCCCTCAATGACTTCACAATACCCCATAATGACAAAGAAAAAGACTGTCTGAGAGTCTTTAGGTGCATTTTGGCAAACTCCAAGCTGGCTGTCATGTGCTTTTTTACTGAGGAGTGGCTTCCTGTCTGCGCAGCCAGCTCTAGGAAGAGTCATGGTGGTTCCAAACTTCTTCCATTTAAGAGTGATTGAGGCCAATGTGTTCATGGGGACCATTGGTAGCCTATCTATGAGTAAAGGAATGTCAATATGACCGGGGCCAGCAGCAGTGTAGGAGGATATATGCAAAACAAAGATGAACTGTCGTTGTTCTATTATTAAAATCTGATCATATTGTGATGTCACGATCTGGGCCCAGCATTCCATCCCACCTGAACCAGCTGAAATTTCCAGGATTGTTTTTCAAACAGCTCTTCCACAAAAAGGGTATTATCATCATTGTCAAAATTCGACGTTCATCCAATTACATCCAATTACATCGAATCGTGAAACTATGAGATCGAGTAAAAACAGTCAAATCAAATTTTGTAACTGCAATGCCCCTTTAATATATATTTTTTTTATAATGCTCTACAATTATCCTTAAAATGTTAGAGCAGGGGTTTCCAATCAGTCGATCGCAAGATTTTTATTTATTTATTTAAAAAACATATATATTTTTTATGATTATACATCTACTAAAATTCAGCCACACAAATCTCCCTATAATAAATATATATATATAAATCAATCCCTATAATAAATATATATATATAAATCAATCCCTATAATAAATATATATATATAAATCAATCCCTATAATAAATATATATATATAAATCAATCCCTATAATAAATGTATATATATAAAGTGTATATATATTATATAATATATATAAATCAATCCCTATAATAAATATATATATATAATAATATATATAAATCAATCCCTATAATAAATATATATATATAAATCAATCCCTATAATAAATTTATATATATAAAGTGTATATATATTATATAATATATATAAATCAATCCCTATAATAAATATATATATATAAAGTGTATATATATTATATAATATATATAAATCAATCCCTATAATAAATATATATATATAAAGTGTATATATATTATATAATATATATAAATCAATCCCTATAATAAATATATATATATAAAGTGTATATATATTATATAATATATATAAATCAATCCCTATAATAAATATATATATAAAGTGTATATATATTATATAATATATATAAATCAATCCCTATAATAAATATATATATATAAAGTGTATATATATTATATAATATATATAAATCAATCCCTATAATCGACAGTCCTCCGTTCACAGCAATGTCTGAAAAGTCATTGTGATTTCCAAAAATATGACCATTCCACTTGTGGAATGTATGCATAGTTAGCACGGTCAGATGCCAACTCCAGGTCAAGGTCACTGTGATGCCAGATAGGAAGCTAGCTAGCTAGCTAACTTTGTAGCCAGATTCGTTCTTAAGTTGTGTGGTCGACAGCAGCAATAATGAGTTAAGGGAAGGATACAAAAGACACACAGAAAACGCATCATTTCCACAAGGAATGGGAGGAGGATCATTTTTTTGGTCAAACTCAAAATGTGTGTGCCTCATCTACCATAATAGCATCGCTATCCCAAAGAAAGGTAACATAGAACGACATTTTAAAACCCACACAAACACAACCCAAGAATTAGATTTTCCAGCAAAAACTGAATTACGAAAAAAGATAGGTGCAAGAACTAAAAAAATCAACTGGCAGCGCAGCAGTCAATTTTCCCAAGACCTGTGACCAAAGGGAAGACGGCAACCACAGCATCTTGTCGTGTGAGTCGCGTTCTTGCTAAGCATGAAAAGTAGTTCAGAGATTGGGGGAGAGGATCAAGGAAGAATTTACTGAGGCTGCAGACTCGTTGTTTGGATAAGAACAAGACGGAAATGATGACTCCCATTAATGACAATCAGTTGTCCAGAAATACTGTGACAAGAAGATGTGCGGGAGAACCTCGAGGATCAACCGAAGAAGAATATCCACGACTGCGAGTGTTATTCCCTCCAGTGTGACGAGTCCACAGTTATGCATTTTCATCAGAAAAGGTGTTTAACAATGTGAGAACAACAACAACAACAACAACAACAACAACAACAACAACAACAACAACAACAACAGCAGCTACTCACTAATTTTCCACTGAATGGACATACAAGGGGTGAAGATATTTTTCAAGCTCTTATGGAGTTTGTTAACAAATTTCAACTGCCCTTTAGTAAGCTTGTTTCCATTACTACCGGTAGGGCAACCTCTACGGTAGGCCGCGTTTGTGGGTTCGTTGCATTGTGCAAACAAGATGATTTTTCCCCCCCCCCGGACTTTCTCAGTCATCACTGCGTAATTCATCAGCGAGCTTAGTGCGGGGAAGATGGTAAACATGAAAGGGGTGATGGGATGCTGCGATGAAGATCGTGTGTTCTACTCGAGCAAGAAGCCTACAGCGGAGGCTATTTCGCGCTCACTTAGAAGAGACTGAAGCGGAGCACTCAGACCTGCTGATTTGCGGTGGCTGAGCCGAGGGACATTTTTTTAGGGAGATTCAGTGATTTGTTGCCTTTCATCAAAGAGGTTCTCAAGGTCTCAAAACATGCTAAATATGCACAACTAGAGGACTCCTGGATTGAGCTTTTCTCACTGATCTAACTTACGTGCTTAATGAATCGGATGTGGAGCTGCGACCTGCACTTTCTTTCAACACACATCATAACCTGAACGTCAAGGGGCAAGGATACTGCGCAGCGTTGAGACAGTGGACGTCACGTAGAGCAAGTCAGGAGCATCTTCCTTTAAATTTTTTTTTATTTCGTTTCACTGACTTTTGCATCACTTGAGCCTATCGCCACTTACTTATGTGTGCTTTCCGTTTGGCACAGACATAAATGTGGAAGTGATCGCCTCAAAAATGGGATCACTTTTTTCAGTTGAACACAACTGTAGCAGAAAGATCTGGAAAAGTAGATCCCACACCTGCGTTAGAGAATAGAATCTAACAATCACATTTTTAATATTTCATGTGTTTTTTGAGGCAGTCAGGTGTTTTTGAGGCAGTGATGTGTTTTGAGGCAGTGATGTGTTTTTTGAGGCAGTCAGGTGTTTTTTGAGGCAGTCAGGTGTTTGAGGCAGTCATGTGTTTTTTAAAGCAGTCATGTGTTTTTTTAGGCAGTCAGGTGTTTTTTGAGGCAGTCATGTGTTTTTTGAGGCAGTCAGGTGTTTTTTGAGGCAGTAATGTGTTTTTTGAGGCAGTCATGTGTTTTTTGAGGCAGTCAGGTGTTTTTTTGAGGCAGTCATGTGTTTTTTGAGGCAGTCAGGTGTTTTTTGAGGCAGTAATGTGTTTTTTGAGGCAGTCATGTGTTTTTTGAGGCAGTAATGTGTTTTTTGAGGCAGTAATGTGTTTTTTTGAGGCAGTCATGTGTTTTTTGAGGCAGTCAGGTGTTTTTGAGGCAGTGATGTGTTTTGAGGCAGTGATGTGTTTTTTGAGGCAGTCAGGTGTTTTTTGAGGCAGTCATGTGTTTTTTGAGGCAGTCAGGTGTTTTTTGAGGCAGTCAGGTGTTTTTTTGAGGCAGTCAGGTGTTTGAGGCAGTCATGTGTTTTTTGAGGCAGTCATGTGTTTTTTGAGGCAGTCAGGTGTTTTTTGAGGCAGTCATGCGTTTTTTGAGGCAGTCAGGTGTTTTTTGAGGCAGTAATGTGTTTTTTGAGGCAGTCATGTGTTTATTGAGGCAGTCAGGTGTTTTTTGAGGCAGTCATGTGTTTTTTGAGGCAGTCAGGTGTTTTTTGAGGCAGTAATGTGTTTTTTGAGGCAGTCATGTGTTTTTTGAGGCAGTAATGTGTTTTTTGAGGCAGTAATGTGTTTTTTGAGGCAGTCATGTGTTTTTTGAGGCAGTCAGGTGTTTTTGAGGCAGTGATGTGTTTTGAGGCAGTGATGTGTTTTTTGAGGCAGTCAGGTGTTTTTTGAGGCAGTCAGGTGTTTTTTGAGGCAGTGATGTGTTTCGGTGCAGCAGAGGCACGATGTTGATGATAATAGTCAAACAATGACCGCCGAAGAACAGGCTTTACTTCCTGTCTTTTTAGAGATATTAAATACGTTTAGAGCCTAACGACTGAGGTTTTATTTCTGATAACCTTTGACCTTCTCTTTACATTGACAATGTATTGCCTTACTGCACACACAAACGCGCACCACGCACACACACACCAACATCCACACATACACACACACGCACACACACACACACACACACACACACGCACCTCAACATCCACACATATACACACACACACCTGTGCATTCTTTCATTTGTCTAACCTCTCCAAGACTAAATAATTCCATCCCTGTAGGACAATAAACAATTAAATTGTTCTTCTTCTCTATTCATGAAATCTTTACGTGACCATCGCTTCCCCTTCGGAGTGTGTGTGTGTGTCCATATTCCCCTAGTCTCTCAGAGTAAATTACACACAACACCTTCAGTGTGATAAACAATCCAGTGAGAATAATCTATTTGTCTCGTATGACGTTGTGTGTCTTTGTGTAGGTTTGTGTGTGTGTGTGTGCGTGTGTATGTGTGTGCGTGTGTGTGTGTGTGTGTAGGTATGTGTGTGTAGGTGTGTGTGTGTAGGTATGTGTGTGTGTGTGTGTGTGTGTGTGTGTGTGTGTGTGTGTGTGTGTGTGTGTGTGTGTGTGTGTGTGTGTGTGTGTGTCTGTGTAGGTGTGTGTGCGTGTGTATGTGTGTGCGTGTGTGTGTGTGTAGGTATGTGTGTGTAGGTGTGTGTGTGTAGGTATGTGTGTGTGTGTGTGTGTGTGTGTCTGTGTGTGTGTGTGTGTGTGTATGTGTGTGTGTGTGTGTGTGTGTGCGGGTGTGTGTGTGTGTGTGCGTGTGTGTGTGCGTGCGTGTGTGTGCGTGTTGAGAAGAACATGCTGTCTGACAGAAAGACTATAAAATATAACTGCTTCTATTTTGTCTCTAATCACCTTTATATTCAGCCAGATCACACCAGATCCACCGCAGTATTAGACGTTTGTCCAGGTCTCCAGGGTGTCTGGAGATGCCTTGCATACTGTCCACTAGGAACAACGGCTCCCGAGGATCCCGGCTTCAATCCCAGTGCTAGGCACACATTCTTATGTGTATGTCTAATCCCCCCATTGTTCTTCTTTTACCCATTTATCTCCAGTCTTGTCCCATCGCTGCAACTTACCTACGGACTCAGGAGAGGCGAAGGTCGAGAGCTGTGCGTCCTCCGAAACATGACCATTCCAAGCCGCACTGCTTCTTGACACACTGCTAGCTTAACCCGGAAGCTAGCCGCACCAATGTGTCGGAGGAAACACCGTCCACCAAGTCAGCTTGCAGGCGCCCAGCCCGCCACATGGAGTCGCTCGAGTGTGATGGGACAAGGAAATTCCGGCCGGCCAAATCCTCATCTAACCAGGACGATGCTGGGCCAATTGTGCGCAGTCTCATGAGTCTCCCGGTCAAGGCCGGCTGTCACCCAGGTTTGTAGTGACGCCTTAGACGGCTGAACCACTCAAGAGGAACTCACTATCCCAAATCTTAACCCTTACCTTAACCAGTTGGAATTAATACCTAAACTTAACCACAGAGTTTTGAAGTTTATCCCCCCCAAACGTTTAATATCGACACGAGACTGTGAGATCTTGTTATTATTATATTATGTAATGTTTTAATTTATTTGAGCTATTCTCCATTTTTTTTAATATGCTATTATATAGGAACAAATGAACAAGTTACTACAATGAACAAAAATATAAACGCAACATGCAACAATTTTAAATATTTTACTGAATTAGCATAAATTCACGAGGCCCTAATCTATGGATTTCACATAACTGGGAATACAGATATGCTGTTGGTCACAGATGCCTTTTCTCTAAAAAGGTACCGATGTGAATGAGAAAACCAGTCCGTATCCGGTGTGGATCAGAAAACCAGTCCGTAACCGGTGTGGATCAGAAAACCAGTCCGTATCCGGTGTGGATCAGAAAACCAGTCCGTATCCGGTGTGGATTCGAAAACCAGTCCGTATCCGATGTGGATCAGAAAACCAGTCCGTATCCGGTGAGGATCAGAAAACCAGTCCGTAACCGGTGAGGATCAGAAAACCAGTCCGTATCCGGTGTGGATCAGAAAACCAGTCCGTATCCGGTGTGGATCAGAAAACCAGTCCGTATCCGGTGTGGATCAGAAAACCAGTCAGTATCTGGTGTGGATCAGAAAACCAGTCCATATCTGGTGTGGATCAGAAAACCAGTCCATATCTGGTGTGGATCAGAAAACCAGTCCGTATCTGGCAGGGATCAGAAAACCAGTCCGTATCTGGTGTGGATCAGAAAACCAGTCCGTATCTGGTGTGGATCAGAAAACCAGTCCGTATCTGGTGTGGATCAGAAAACCAGTCCATATCTGGTGTGACCACCATTTGCCTCATGCTGCGTGACACATCTCCTTCTCATAGAGTTGATCAGGCTGTTGATTGTGGCCTGTGGAATGTTGTCTCACTCCTCTTCAATGGCTGTGCTAGATATTGGCGGGAACTGAAACACGGTGTTGTACACATCGATACAGAGCATCCCAAACATGCTCAATGGGTGACATGTCTGCTGAGTATGCAGGCCATTGTGTATACGGATCGTTGCAAAACGAGGCTCTGCATTATCATGCTGAAACATGAGGGGATGGCAATGGGCCTCAAGGTATCTCTGTGCATTCAAATTGCCATCATTGCAATTATATTGTGTTCGTTGTCTGTAACTTATGCCTGCCCATACCATAATTCCACGCCACAATGGAACACTCTGTTCACAACGTTGACATCAGCAAACCGCTCGACCACACGACACGCTGTCTGCCATCTGCCGGTATAGTTGAAACCGGGATTCATGAGTGAAGAGAACACTTCTCCAGTGTGCCAGTGAGCATTTGCCAATTGAAGTTGGTTACGACACCAAACTGTAGTCAGGTCAAGACACTGCTGAGGACGACGAGCACACGAATGAGCTTCCCTGACACTGTTTCTGACAGTTTATGAAGAAATTCTTCAGTTGTACAAACCCACAGTTTCATAAACTGTCCGGGTGGCTGGTCTCAGACAATGCCGTGGGTGAAGAAGACGGATGTGGAGGTCCTGGGCTGGCGTGGTTACACGTCTCAATTCTCAAAGTTGGAGGAGGTTTATGGGAAATTAACATTGCATTCTCTGGCAACAGCTCTGGTTGACATTCCTGCAGTCAGTATTCCAAATGCACCCTCCCTCAAAACTTGAGACATCTGTGGCAATGTGTTGTGTGACAAAACTGCACATTTCAGAGTGGCCTTTTATTGTCCCCAGCACAAGGTGCACCTGTGTAATGATCATGTTGTTTAATCCTCGGCATTTTATCACTCATTCAAAAAAAACTAATACACATACAGTACCAGTCAAAGTTGACACACCTACTGTCAACAAATTTTTTTATTTATTTTTACTATTTTCAACATTGTAGAATAATAGTGAAGACATCAAAACTATTAAATAACACATATGGAATCATGTATTAACCAAAAAAGTGTTAAAGAAATCAAAATATATGTTCTAGATTGTTCAAAGTAGCCACCCTTTGCCTTGATGACAGCTTTGCACACTCTTGGCATTCTCTCAACCAGCTTCATGGGGAATGCATTTACAACAGGCTTGAAGGAGTTCCCACATATGCTGAGCACTTGTTGGCTGCTTTCCTTCACTCTGCGGTCCAACTCATCCCAAACCATCTCAATTGGGTTGAGGTCGGGTGATTGTGGAGGCCAGGTCATCTGATGTGGCACTCCATCACTCTCCTTGGTCAAATAGCCCTTTCACAGCCTGGAGGTTCTGTTTTGGGTCATTGTCTTGTTCAAAAACAAATTACTGTCCCAATAAGCGCAAACTAGATGGGATGGCTTATCACTGCAGAATGTTGTGGTAGCCATGCTAGTTAAGTGTGCCTTGAATTCTAAATAAATCACTGACAGTGTCACCAGCAAAGCACCCCCACACAATCACACCTCCTCCTCCATGCTTCACGGTGGGAACCACACAAGCAAAGATGATCCGTTCACCTACTATGCATCTCACAAAGACACGGGGGTTGGAACCAAAAATCTCACATTTTAACTCATCAGATCAAGGACAGATGTCCACTGGTCTAATGTCCAATGCTCGTGTATCTTGGCCCAAGCAAGTCTCTTCTTCTTCTATTGGTGTCCTTTAACATGAACTTATCCTCTGCAGCAGAGGTAACTCTGGGTCTTTCTTTCCTGTGGCAATCCTCATGAGAGTCAGTTCCATCATAGCGCTTCGTGTTTTTTTGCGACTGCACTTGAAGAAACTTTCAAAGTTCTTGAAATGTTCCGTATTAACTAAATCAAATCAAATCAAATCAAATGTATTTATATAGCCCTTCATACATCAGCTGATATCTCAAAGTGCTGTACAGAGACCCAGCCTAAAACCCCAAACAGCAAGCAATGCAGGTGTAGAAGCACGGTGGCTAGGAAAAACTCCCTAGAAAGGCCAAAACCTAGGAAGAAACCTAGAGAGGAACCAGGCTATGTGGGGTGGCCAGGCCTCTTCTGGCTGTGCCGGGTGGAGATTATAACAGAACATGGCCAAGATGTTCAAATGTTCATCAATGACCAGCATGGTCCAATAATAATAAGGCAGAACAGTTGAAATTGGAGCAGCAGCACAGCCAGGTGGACTGGGGACAGCAAGGAGTCATCATGTCAGATAGTCCTGACCCTAGCCCCCCGACACATAAACTACTGCAGCATAAATACTGGAGGCTGGAGGGGTCAGGAGACACTGTGGCCCCATCCGAGGACACCCCCGGACAGGGCCAAACAGGCAGGATATAACCCCACCCACTTTGCCAAAGCACAGCCCACACACCACTAGAGGGATATCTTCAACCACCAATTTACCATCCTGAGACAAGGCTGAGTATAGCCCACAAAGATCTCCGCCACGGCACAACCCAAAGGGGGGCGCCAACCCAGACAGGATGATCACATCAATGACGCAACCCACTCAGGTGACGCACCCCTCCCAGGGACGTTATGAGAGAGCCCCAGTAAGCCAGTGACTAAGCCCCTGTAATAGGGTTAGAAGCAGAGAATCCCAGTGGAAAGAGCCAGGCAGAGACAGTAAGGGCGGTTCGTTGCTCCAGAGCCTTTCCGTTCACCTTTCCCACTCTTGGGCCAGACTACACTCAATCATATGACCCACTGAAGAGATGAGTCTTCAGTAAAGACTTAAAGATTGAGACAGAGTTTGCGTCTCTGACATGGGTAGGCAGACCGTTCCATAAAAATTGAGCTCTATAGGAGAAAGCCCCTTCTCCAGCTGTTTGCTTAGACATTCTAGGGACAATTAGGAGGCCTGCGTCTTGTGACCGTAGCGTACGTGTAGGTATGTACGGCAGTACCAAATCAGAGAGATAGGTAGGAGCAAGCCCATGTAATTTGTTTTGTAGGTTAGCAGTAAAACCTTGAAATCAGCCCTTGCTTTGACAGGAAGCCAGTGTAGGAAGGCTAGCACTGGAGTAATATGATCAAATTTTTTGGTTCTAGTCAGGATTCTAGCAGCCGTATTTATCACCAACTGAAGTTTATTTAGTGCTGTATCCGG
>NC_092171.1:40653449-40675949 GCF_045791955.1 Oncorhynchus clarkii lewisi | reverse complement strand
AGGTTGTATTTGTCACATATGACAAATACAATTGGATTTGATTTGATTTATACACAGTTCGCTTCAGCTAGCCCAGATAGGTTCCCAGTCTCCCAACCTCTTGTCAATCTTTAGCTAGCCCAGATAGGTTCCCAGTCTCCCAACCTCTTGTCAATCTTTAGCTAGCCCAGATAGGTTCCCAGTCTCCCAACCTCTTGTCAATCTTTAGCTAGCCCAGATAGGTTCCCAGTCTCCCAACCTCTTGTCAATCTTCAGCTAGCCCAGATAGGTTCCCAGTCTCCCAACCTCTTGTCAATCTTTAGCTAGCCCAGATAGGTTCCCAGTCTCCCAACCTCTTGTCAATCTTTAGCTAGCCCAGATAGGTTCCCAGTCTCCCAACCTCTTGTCAATCTTCAGCTAGCCCAGATAGGTTCCCAGTCTCCCAACCTCTTGTCAATCTTCAGCTACCCCAGATAGGTTCCCAGTCTCCCAACCTCTTGTCAATCTTCAGCTAGCCCAGATAGGTTCCCAGTCTCCCAACCTCTTGTCAATCTTTAGCTAGCCCAGATAGGTTCCCAGTCTCCCAACCTCTTAACTAGCTACAAAGAAGCCAATTAGGCTGTTAATCAAGTCAGAGTAGCTAGCTTGTCAATCTTAGCTGGCATGCCTGCTGGCAAGGTTGGTAGACTTTAGAAAAGCAATCAATTACTAAATGTACTGAATAAGACTCACATTCCTTTCATTTTTTTTCTGTGGATTTTTGCAAAGAGACAGATAAGTATATTTAGTTTATTTAAAATAAAATAACATAGAATTAAGCATAATGATTACGGCTCTACATTGCAGGATAAAGCTGTTTCCGGTTTATGAAAAATGCACAACTTACGGACGGGTGGCCCCCCTACGGACCACTACCCAGTCATCCTCACGTACTTTGTGCCCCATCAGATTTATATGGTGCGTGACATCCTTGTGTGTGTGTGTGTGTGTTTCCTAAAACACACTGCAGTGTAGCACTGTGATGTTTCAATCTACCCCGCGGCTCTGCCTCTCACGCTCCTCTCTCCCTTTCCTTTATCGCTCACTCTTCATCTTTCTCTCCATCCATCTTCAGTGTTTTCTTCCTCTGTTTTCACTGTCTTCCTTCTTTTTCTTGAAAAAAGGATTTAGGTTTACTAAGGAACTGGAAGCCAATTTATCATTACTGCTATTGGACTACAAGATTATTTAAACATGTTGTTCAATACATACATGCCAAGATATCACCAAGATATCACCAAGATATCATCAAGATATCATCAAGATATCACCAATACATACATGCCAAGATATCACCAATATATCATCAAGATATCATCAAGATATCACCAAGATATCATCAAGATATCACCAATACATACATGCCAAGATATCACCAAGATATCACCAATATATCATCAAGATATCATCAAGATATCACCAAGATATCACCAATACATACATGCCAAGATATCACCAAGATATCACCAAGATATCATCAATACATACATGCCAAGATATCACCAAGATATCACCACGATATCATCAATACATACATGCCAAGATATCACCAAAATATCACCACGATATCATCAATACATACATGCCAAGATATCACCAAGATATCACCAATACATACATGCCAAGATATCACCAAGATATCACCAAGATATCACCAAGATATCATCAATACATACATGCCAAGATATCTCCAAGATATCACCACGATATCATCAATACATACATGCCAAGATATCACCAAGATATCACCAAGATATCACCAATACATACATGCCAAGATATCACCAATATATCACCAAGATATCACCAATACATACATGCCAAGATATCACCAAGATATCACCAATACATACATGCCAAGATATCACCAATACAAACATGCCAAGATATCACCAAGATATCACCAATACATACATGCCAAGATATCATCAAGATATCACCAAAATATCACCAAGATATCATCAAGATATCACCAAGATATCACCAAGATATCATCAATACATACATGCCAAGAGTGTGTAAAGATATCATCAAGGCAAAAATTGTTTATCTTAAGAATCTCAAACATGAAATATATTTTGATTTGTTTAACACTTTTTTTTTGGTTACTACATGATTCCATGTGGGTTATTTCATAGTTTTGATGTCTTCACTATTATTCTACAATGTAGAAAATAGTAAAAAATAAATAAAAAAATAACCTTGAATGAATCTAAAACTTTTGACCGGTAGTGAACATTTTCATTATTCTCTCTCTCTACGAACATGTTCAATTCCATGGAGAGTTTTTAAGTTTAATTAGTGTTTTGTTTGTCCTCATAACTTCTATCTCCATATCCTCTCTCTCAGTCCTCTCTATGGATTCTTCTCAAAAGCATCTTTGATTTCAACAGCAGGATGTGGCCTTCTGTCTTAGTAGCCGTATGTGGCTAACTTTTCTGTTTTGAATTCGCTTCAGTTTAAGTCCTTTCAGCTCATTCACCTGGCCTCAATGATCTTTCAAGGGAACGACACACACACACACACACGTGTTCATGCGCACACCACACACACACACACACACACACACACACACACACACACACACACACACGTTTCATTTGCTGAATGCCCGCTTCTTGGGCATGGAAGATTTTTAATTACCTAGAGTCCCTATCTTTGAAATACTCACAGTTACAGAAGTGTGTGTGTGTGCGTGCGCACGTACAAGTGCTCGTGTGTGTTTGTATGTCTATAAGTGGCAAGGAGAGGAGCTGGCAGCAGTCCCAGCCTTCCCACAGGAGACACACACACGTCTTAAGACAGAGAGAGAGTGCAGCGCTCTGTCAATGTTTGGCTTTCAGCGTGTGTGATTAACTGGGGCTAGTAGATAGAAAATTGTCACGTTATTTATTTCAACGTTTATTTCTGCCTCACAGCAGAGAGAGAATAACAATGGTTAGCTAAAATCTATGTTTTGACTGTGAGAGAGTGAGAGACACTGGGGATCTTTACAAGGTGTTCTTGCTGTGTCATTTAACAATCTCTGCATTTTTCAACCAAGTCACCCGCGATACAAGTCAGTGTTCGACGTCCGTCCATGTCTACGGACGTCGGGAAATGACGTGGAAACGGATCACTAGAGGGCATCAATGAGCGCTGTTACCTTCAAGCAGCTTTTGGTTTTACTAAGGTGTAAGCATCTGCCTCTGATTCAAATCCAGCAATATAACATTTATATATATATATATTTTTTTTAAGGCTATCCTAACGTTAAGAATTCAGACTTAATGTCTGAACCTAACCTTAAGCACTTCGAAATTTGACGTTTGGAACAACTTCGAAATTTGACATATCACTGGGTTCAAACTTGCAACCTTTGAAATTTTACGTCCATCCTCCATCCCTTTCCACAACACTCCAGCAAAACTGAAACCTACTTGAAGGTAACAGCGCTCACTGTTGTCCCTAGTTGCCGCTTTGCACGTCATCTCCTGACTTCCTCAGACATAGATGGACGTCGAATACTGACATGTATCATGTGTGACCTGACTAGAGAAACATTGATGAAGACCTAATTCTGACGTGAGATTGAGAGAGCTTGTAGTGCATTCTGGGACATCGCTCTCTCTCTATCTCTTACACACACACACACACACACACACACACACACACACACACACACACACACACACACACACACACACACACGGCAGAGGAGCGTGACCTTGGTCCAGCCTCCAGGGCTCCAGAAGTTGAAGAGAGGGCTAGAGCGTGCACATAAGCCTGGCACTCTACCACCACACACACACACACACACACACACACACACTGAGCATTTTGTTGCACTTGGTACACTGTCCCAATATTTATATATTTCATAATTCCATTCTTTTACTTTTAGATTTGTGTATATTGATGTTAATTGTTAGGTATTACTGCACTGTTGGAGCCAGGAACACAAGCATTTCACTACACCCTCAATAACAATATGTGTATGTGACCAATACAATTTACATTTATTTCATGTTTATATGACAGATGAACAAATTTGAAAACATGCACACAAATATAAAACTGCTATTTTCCTTTTTTGATGAGGTTGGTTGTAAAACAAATTACTATCACAGACACAATATATAACAATATAAAACAGATTCGTCTGTGGTGGGTGAGACATGTCTAACTGAACATTTAGTCTGACTAATTTGCTAAATTCATGTCTTAGGAAATGACACGTGGGAAAAATGTGTCACCACATTAATGTCCTCACAGATTGAGGTGCATATTTCCCCTTGAAATCATAAAAATAACATATATGAAGAGGGAAGGGACGGAGAGAGAGAGAGAGAGAGAGAGCGAGAGAGAGAGAGAGAGAGAGAGAGAGAGAGAGAGAGAGAGAGAGAGAGAGAGAGATAGAGAGAGAGAGAGAGAGAGAGAGAGAGAGAGTGTGAGAGAGAGAGAGAGAGAGAGAGAGATAGAGAGAGAGAGAGAGAGAGAGAGAGAGAGAGAGAAGGGAAGGGGGGATAAAAAGAGAGAGGGAGACAGAAGAAGGAACATTTGTCGGGCTACGACTCTTTGGAAGGCAGGCGTTGCCAGACCACCTGTCTGTGAAGCTGCCAGATGTAACACACACACACACACACACACACACACACACACACACACACACACACACACACACACACACACACACACACACACACACACACAGAGAGAGAGAAAAAAGGGAAAGGAAAGGTATTGGAAGAGAATTCCAGAGAGATCCAGAGTTGCTCCTGCAGTTCTCTTGTTCCAGACTGTCATCTCTCACAGACACTCCCTTTCCCTTTCCCGCTGGACAAGCTAGCTACTCCCACTGGCTTCAGAAACATTCTACAAAACAAGAAACCTGGAGAGCAGACAAAGAGAGAACAAGATAGAAAATAAAAAATACAATATTGTAGAGAGAGAAAGAGAGAAAGAGAGAGAACGAGAGAGAAAATAAAAAATAAAATATTGTAGAGAGAGAGAGAGAGAGAGAGAGAGAGAGAGAGAGAGAGAGAGAGAGAGAGAGAACGAGAGAAAGACAGAGGCAGTGCCTACTATTAACGTAGTTCCTGCTGTCAAATGACCAAATCACCATCTAGTGGCCTCATGGGTGGAATGTTGTTAATATTTTATACATTTCATAATTAATCAACATTATAAAAAAAATATATTAAAAAATCTGGTGTTTCCAAGTCAAATAGTTTTGTTACATTTCAGTCTTCCGTGTGTATAAAGTGTAATATTAGGATGCAAACACAACATTTACTACATTTCAACTTTATATCTGACAGTCGGGAACAAGAGCAACTCTGGATCTCTCTGCAATTCTCTTTTTCATTTTTTAAAATCTATAACCATGTGTGTATATACTTTTTTGTGTCAAAGTAGATTTGTTTAAGACCCTGATTTAGCCCACTGCAGTAAAAAGTTAGACATCATACTGTGTACTAATCCTAGTACATGCAATTTAGAAGGTACTGTTTAGTAAACACTAATACAGTATACAATTTAGAAGGTACTCTTTAGTAAACACTAGCACGGTATACAATTTAGAAAGTACTCTTTAGTAAACACTAATACGGTATACAATTTAGAAGGTACTCTTTAGTAAACACGAACACGGTATACAATTTAGAAGGTATTCTTTAGTAAACACTAATACAGTATACCATTTAGAAAGTACTCTTTAGTAAACACTAATACGGTATACAATTTAGAAGGTACTCTTTAGTAAACACGAACACGGTATACAATTTAGAAGGTACTCTTTAGTAAACACGAACACGGTATACAATTTAGAAAGTACTCTTTAGTAAACACTAATACGGTATACAATTTAGAAGGTACTCTTTAGTAAACACTAATACAGTATACCATTTAGAAAGTATTCTTTAGTAAACACTAATACGATATACAATTTAGAAGGTACTCTTTAGTAAACACGAACACGGTATACCTTTAAAAGGTACTCTTTAGAAAACACTAACGCTCCATTCGATCATTTTGGTACAGCGCCTCCCCTCAGCTGATTATACCATGCTGTTAGACACACGTTGGTCTCGAAATACAAACCTTTAATTGTATGGAGCGAATTATACTAGATGAAAAGCCTAAATGAGTATGGTATAAAATGTTATTTATTCGCATACCAGAGAGAGAGAGATATATATATATACATATAGATGTATATATAGTGAGAGAGACAGAGAGAGAGAGAGAGAGAGAGAGAGAGAGAGAGAGAGAGAGAGAGAGAGAGAGAGAGAGGGAGAGAGATATACATATAGATGTATATATAGTGAGAGAGACAGAGAGAGAGACATATGTATTTATATATATATATATATAGAGAGAGATAGAAAAGGCTATCAGTTAACAGAACCTCTTCTGGGGCTCTTCTTGAAGTGGGCAAACACACACACACACACACACACACACACACACACACACACACACACACACACACACAGTTCAGTAAACCACAGTGTATGTTCGTTGAGGTGTCTTCCAGTTGAATAGTATATGAGCGTGTAGCGGAATTCATTATTTCTCTTCCTCCCCCTCCTCCTCCTCCTCCTCCTCCTCCTTCTCCTCCTCCTCCTCTCTTCCTCTCCTCCTCCTCTCCTCCTCCTCCTCCTCTCCTCCTCTCCTCCTCTCGTCCTCCTCCTCCTCGTCCTTCTCCTCTCCTCCTCCTCCTCCTCCTCCTCCTCCCCCTATCACTTACCTTCTCTCAGGGCTCAGGTGTGGACCACATGCCACCAGATTCACAACTTCCATCCTCCTCCTTGTCCTCTTACCTTAACCAGGCCTGGAATTGGCTGATGTGCCCCAATAAATATGGAGTCCATATTATTTCTGTCAAAACAGATACATGTCTGAAGCCGAAGGTAAAGTTTACTTTTGCACAAACAGTTTCAGCAGAATACCACCTGACTGGCAGTGGAGAGCGCCCAACTCCTCTCACAGCTGGTTGATTCATGGAGAGAAACGTGTTCATTAAGGCCAGGTAGCCCGAAACAAGTTGCCATGGCATTGCGCAAAAAAAAAAAAGCAAAATAATAAAAGCACAGAAAAAACAAAGCACTTTCCTATAGTCAAAATCGCCCTCTAATGGCCTCATGGGTGGAATCGTATTAATCTTTTTCATAATTTCATAGTTAATACACTTTTTTTTTAAGCAGATACTGTGTTTCTATGTAAAATAGTTTGTTATATTTCCGTCTTCTGTGATGTATAAAAAAAAGTGTAATATTGGGATGCAAACTCAAAATTGAATACATTTCAACTCTATATCTGACATTGTACAGGTGTCTTCTTTTTTTTATCCTATAACCATGTGTGTGAGGTGTACACTTTTTTGTTTCAAAGTAGATTTGTTTAAGACTACCAAGAAACACTGTGTGTGACCCTGATTTAGCCCACGGCAGTAAAAGGTTGATGGCCTCTGTTGAAAAGAGGAGGATACCAACTTTACATTCTTGTCATATTTATTTCTCACCTCCTGAGCAGATCCCCTGGGCTAATATTGAGAAAAATGGCAGTGTTTTGTAGTTGGAGTATCTGGCATGCTTTAGTTTTAATAAAATAAATTCAGTGTCTCAGCGTTTCCCATGTATTCATAACAGGACAAAATATAGTGTTGTAACGAAAACCGTCTTCTGGCACATGGAAAGGCTTTCCCCAAACCTTCATAATGAAATGTTAACTAGCTACAAAGTAGCCTATACCTGGCAAAATGATATCGTGATTATTTCCTTCGATCCAGTGGTCATTAGTTATGCAAACTCCATCACGTGTGCTACAGGAACACTGATTAGTTAACAATAGATGCATTGGAATGAAAGGCTAATTGCACTAAAAAAATAACCGTTTCTTAGATCTTTCCTCAAAAAAGGTTTGGTTTTAGCATGGTTTTTCTATGAAAAAAAATCTGATTTTTAAATACGAAAACATGAAATTTTTTGGGGGGGGAAATCCTAAACCCGAACACCCCCCCAAACTAAGGAATGGAATATTAAGATTTAATCGGATCCATCTGATAATATGGCATAATGTTTTTTTTGTTCCTCAAGTCTGTAGAGGAACAACAAAAAAACTCATGCCATATTATCAGATGGATCCGGTCTGGTTAGGCCTGGCCTGGTTTGGTTTGGGTGTGCTCTGGTCCGGGTCTGGTCTGTGTCTGGTCCGGGTTTGGTGTGGGTCTGGTCTGGGTCTGGCCTGGGCTATACTATTACTGGTGTGGTCTGGTCTGGATTGGGTCAGGTCTGAGTCTGGCCTGGGTCTAGTCTGGCCTGGGTCTGGTATGGGCTATACTTCTACTGGTCTGGTCTGGTTCTAGTTTATGGCCAATAACATCAGCAAGACAAAAAAGCTGATGTTTAAAACCATTGACATCGACGGGGCTGTAGTGGGTTCGGGAGCTTCAAGATCCTCGGTGTCACACATCCTGACCTCTCGTCACTACGGAGACAATATGGCATAAAACGCATTGCGTTCAGGCACATGCATACTCACACACACACACACACACACACACACACACACACACACACACACACACACTCAAGCACACACACAAACACTGAGGGCAGGTCCATGGAGAATGGGGTACTTGAAGATGCGAATACTTAATGAGGGAGAAAATCCCTATGGTGGACAACTTGAATACACATGGGAGCTATGGCAACATACTGTATTTACATTAAACACACACACACACACACTCTTTCTTTGGATCCAAAATGAACAATTCACCAAAGAAAGGTGAGACAGTTGATTGCTAGACAGGGATGGGGTCAATTCGAAATTGAAGCCACTCAATTCAGGAAGTGATTTGAATTAAATAGCTTTTCAGTTTATTGAGAAGTCATTTAAAAATAGGGGGAAAATTATGTTTATTTCCTGAATTGAACCAACTTTAGTTAGAAATTACCCCAAATCTTACTAGTGGGTCCTCTTACAATCTAAAGCCCTAACGGCTATTCTAATCAGGACGACAAAACAGTGTCTTCTCTAGACAGACAGACAGACAGACAGACAGACAGACAGACAGACAGACAGACAGACAGACAGACAGAGAGAAGCAGACAGAGAGAGAAGCAGACAGAGAGAGACAGACAGACAGACAGACAGACAGACAGACAGACAGACAGAGAGAGAAGCAGACAGAGAGAGAAGCAGACAGACAGACAGACAGACAGACAGACAGACTGCACATATCAGCTGATACGGAGTATTATTTGACTAGCTTGCTTTGGTAAGCCCACACAAATGCACGCATGGACGCACAGATCTGATAAAGTAGTTGATCTCTGTTTAGGTTTGTGATCAACGTGAAGACCGATGTATGAACAGCACTCTAAAAACACACAGATTATCAGGTCAGACACACACACACACACACACACACACGCGCGACTATCTGAAGAGGACAAACACTTCTTTCACCTGGGATGAGTAGAGAAGAAAAACGCTAAGCTTGGCTGCTGATGTAAACAATAGATAGACAATTGACTGTGTGTGTGTGTGTGTGTGTGTGTGTGTGTGTGTGTGTGTGTGTGTGTGTGTGTGTGTGTGTGTGTGTGTGTGTGTGTGTGTGTGTGTGTGTGTGTGTGTGTGTGTGTGTGTAACTGAGGTGGTGCAGTGATCCATGTCTGTGTGATGAGAGACCTTGACTGACACCTGAAGACTCAACTCACATAGAGACAAGACTAGAAACTGGCCGTCATTGTCAATAAGAATTTGTTATTTTAACTGACTTGCCTAGTTAAATAAAGATTACATTGAAATAAAACGGTCAGTTCAAAAAACAGATTCAGCCCTTACTAGTGCTAAGTAAAGAGTCTTGCTGTTGTTCACTCACTGTTTATCACTGTTTATCGTGGTAAAATAATATTTCATAATGTAACCGTGTTAGAACACAGACAGCTTTATGTGGAAGAAGAAGAAGACTGAGGAAGTAGAAGAAGACTGAGGAAGAAGAAGAAGACTGAGGAAGTAGAAGAAGACTGTGGAAGAAGAAGAAGACTGAGGAAGTAGAAGAAGAAGACTGAGGAAGTAGAAGAAGACTGAGGAAGAAGAAGAAGACTGAGGAAGTAGAAGAAGACTGTGGAAGAAGAAGAAGACTGAGGAAGTAGAAGAAGACTGAGGAAGTAGAAGAAGACTGAGGAAGTAGAAGAAGAAGACTGAGGAAGTAGAAGAAGACTGAGGAAGTAGAAGACGACTGAGGAAGTAGAAGAAGACTGAGGAAGTAGAAGAAGAAGACTGAGGAAGTAGAAGAAGACTGAGGAAGTAGAAGAAGACTGAGGAAGTAGAAGAAGACTGGGGAAGTAGAAGAAGAAGACTGAGGAAGTAGAAGAAGACTGAGGAAGTAGAAGAAGACTGAGGAAGAAGAAGAAGACTGAGGAGGAAGAAGAAGACTGAGGAAGTAGAAGAAGACAGAGGAAGTAGAAGAAGACTGAGGAAGAAGAAGAAGACTGAGGAAGTAGAAGAAGACTGAGGAAGTAGAAGAAGACTGAGGAAGTAGATATGGAAGGATCTATGGAAGCCAGAGGAACAAGACAGAGAGAAAGGGAGTGAATGTGGTGATAGCAATAATCCACACAACTAAATGGAAAACAGCAATGAACGGTAGGAGACAGAGGGATAGAAGAAACATAGAATGAAAATGAAAGAGAGTTTAAATAAAGAGAATGAATATAGGTGGAAAGAGAGTGAAACAGAGGTAGAGAGACTGTAAAGGATGGAGAGAACAGACAGGTCTCGTAGAAAGATCATGGTTCATACCCCCACCTACTGGTCATAGCTGAGAAGTACACTTGTTTTCCTGTCTGTCTATCTGCTAGAGCAGAGGAGAACAGAAGAACAGGTAAGAAAGCCACATCCATTGTCCTTGGTAATTTAGCTACCAGAAGGCTGATAATATGTATGGTTACCAGAAGGAGTGATCATTTAGTATGGTTACCAGAAGGAGTGATCATTTAGTATGGTTACCAGAAGGAGTGATCATTTAGTATGGTTACCAGAAGGAGTGATCATTTAGTATGGTTACCAGGAGGAGTGATCATTTAGTATGGTTACCAGGAGGAGTGATCATTTAGTATGGTTATCAGAAGTGTGATCATTTAGTATGGTTACCAGAAGGAGTGATCATTTAGTATGGTTACCAGAAGGGTGATCATTTAGTATGGTTACCAGAAGGAGTGATCATTTAGTATGCTTACCAGAAGGAGTGATCATTTAGTATGGTTACCAGGAGGAGTGATCATTTAGTATGGTTACCAGGAGGAGTGATCATTTAGTATGGTTACCAGAAGGATGATCATTTAGTATGGTTACCAGAAGGAGTGATCATTTAGTATGGTTACCAGGAGGAGTGATCATTTAGTATGGTTACCAGGAGGAGTGATCATTTAGTATGGTTACCAGCAGGATGATCATTTAGTATGGTTACCAGAATGAGTGATCATTTAGTATGGTTACCAGGAGGAGTGATCATTTAGTATGGTTACCAGAAGGAGTGATCATTTAGTATGGTTACCAGAAGGATGATCATTTAGTATGGTTACCAGAAGGAGTGATCATTTAGTATGGTTACCAGGAGGAGTGATCATTTAGTATGGTTACCAGAAGGATTGATCATTTAGTATGGTTACCAGAAGGAGTGATCATTTAGTATGGTTACCAGAAGGGTTGATGATCATTTAGTATGGTTACCAGAAGGAGTGATCATTTAGTATGGTTACCAGAAGGGTTGATGATCATTTAGTATGGTTACCAAAAGGAGTGATCATTTAGTATGGTTACCAGAAGGGTTGATGATCATTTAGTATGGTTACCAGAAGGGTTGATGATCATTTAGTATGGTTACCAGAAGGAGAGATCATTTAGTATGGTTACCAGAAGGGTTGATGATCATTTAGTATGGTTACCAGAAGGAGTGATCATTTAGTATGGTTACCAGAAGGAGTGATCATTTAGTATGGTTACCAGAAGGGTGATCATTTAGTATGGTTACCAGAAGGAGTGATCATTTAGTATGCTTACCAGAAGGAGTGATCATTTAGTATGGTTACCAGGAGGAGTGATCATTTAGTATGGTTACCAGGAGGAGTGATCATTTAGTATGGTTACCAGAAGGATGATCATTTAGTATGGTTACCAGAAGGAGTGATCATTTAGTATGGTTACCAGGAGGAGTGATCATTTAGTATGGTTACCAGGAGGAGTGATCATTTAGTATGGTTACCAGAAGGATGATCATTTAGTATGGTTACCAGAATAAGTGATCATTTAGTATGGTTACCAGGAGGAGTGATCATTTAGTATGGTTACCAGGAGGAGTGATCATTTAGTATGGTTACCAGAAGGATGATCATTTAGTATGGTTACCAGAAGGAGTGATCATTTAGTATGGTTACCAGGAGGAGTGATCATTTAGTATGGTTACCAGAAGGATTGATCATTTAGTATGGTTACCAGAAGGAGTGATCATTTAGTATGGTTCCAGAAGGGTTGATGATCATTTAGTATGGTTACCAGAAGGAGTGATCACTTAGTATGGTTACCAGAAGGGTTGATGATCATTTAGTATGGTTACCAGAAGGAGTGATCATTTAGTATGGTTACCAGAAGGGTTGATGATCATTTAGTATGGTTACCAGAAGGGTTGATGATCATTTAGTATGGTTACCAGAAGGAGAGATCATTTAGTATGGTTACCAGAAGGGTTGATGATCATTTAGTATGGTTACCAGAAGGAGTGATCATTTAGTATGGTTACCAGAAGGAGTGATCATTTAGTATGGTTACCAGAAGGAGTGATCATTTAGTATGGTTACCAGAAGGGTTGATGATCATTTAGTATGGTTACCAGAAGGATTGATCATTTAGTATGGTTACCAGAAGGAGTGATCATTTAGTATGGTTACCAGAAGGGTTGATGATGATTTAGTATGGTTACCAGAAGGAGTGATCATTTAGTATGGTTACCAGAAGGAGTGATCATTTAGTATGGTTACCAGAAGGGTTGATGATCATTTAGTATGGTTACCAGAAGAGTTGATGATCATTTAGTATGGTTACCAGAAGGATTGATCATTTAGTATGGTTACCAGAAGGATTGATAATTTAGTATGGTTACCAGAAGGAGTGATAATTTAGTATGGTTACCAGAAGGTTTGATGATTTAGTATGGTTACCAGAAGGAGTGATCATTTAGTATGGTTACCAGAAGGTTTGATGATTTAGTATGGTTACCAGAAGGAGTGATCATTTAGTATGGTTACCAGAAGGAGTGATCATTTAGTATGGTTACCAGAAGGAGTGATCATTTAGTATGGTTACCAGAAGGTTTGATGATTTAGTATGGTTACCAGAAGGAGTGATCATTTAGTATGGTTACCAGAAGGAGTGATCATTTAGTATGGTTACCAGAAGGTTTGATGATTTAGTATGGTAACCAGAAGGAGTGATCATTTAGGATGGTTACCAGAAGGGTTGATGATCATTTAGTATGGTTACCAGAAGGAGTGATCATTTAGTATGGTTACCAGAAGGAGTGATCATTTAGTATGGTTACCAGAAGGAGTGATCATTTAGTATTGTTACCAGAAGGGTTGATGATCATTTAGTATGGTTACCAGAAGGATGATCATTTAGTATGGTTACCAGAAGGAGTGATCATTTAGTATGGTTACCAGAAGGGTTGATGATCATTTAGTATGGTTACCAGAAGGAGTGATCATTTAGTATGGTTACCAGAAGGATTGATCATTTAGTATGGTTACCAGAAGGGTTGATCATCATTTAGTATGGTTACCAGAAGGGTTGATGATCATTTAGTATGGTTACCAGAAGGATTGATCATTTAGTATGGTTACCAGAAGGAGTGATGATTTAGTATGGTTACCAGAAGGAGTGATCATTTAGTATGGTTACCAGAAGGAGTGATCATTTAGTATGGTTACCAGAAGGTTTGATGATTTAGTATGGTAACCAGAAGGAGTGATCATTTAGGATGGTTACCAGAAGGGTTGATGATCATTTAGTATGGTTACCAGAAGGAGTGATCATTTAGTATGGTTACCAGAAGGGTGATCATTTAGTATGGTTACCAGAAGGAGTGATCATTTAGTATGATTACCAGAAGGAGTGATCATTTAGTATGGTTACCAGAAGGAGTGATCATTTAGTATGGTTACCAGAAGGGTTGGTGATCATTTAGTAGGGTTACCAGAAGGGTTGGTGATCATTTAGTATGGTTACCAGAAGGCTGATCATTTAGTATGGTTACCAGAAGGATTGATCATTTAGTATGGTTACCAGAAGGGTGATCATTTAGTATGGTTACCAGAAGGAGTGATCATTTAGTATGGTTACCAGGAGGAGTGATCATTTAGTATGGTTACCAGAAGGATTGATCATTTAGTATGGTTACCAGAAGTAGTGATCATTTAGTATGGTTACCAGAAGGGTCGGTGATCATTTAGTAGGGTTGCCAGAAGGGTTGGTGATCATTTAGTATGGTTACCAGAAGGCTGATCATTTAGTATGGTTACCAGAAGGAGTGATCATTTAGTATGGTTACCAGAAGGGTTGGTGATCATTTAGTATGGTTACCAGAAGGAGTGATCATTTAGTATGGTTACCAGGAGGAGTGATCATTTAGTATGGTTACCAGAAGGATTGATCATTTAGAATGGTTACCAGAAGGAGTGATCATTTAGTATGGTTACCAGAAGGGTTGATGATCATTTAGTATGGTTACCAGAAGGAGTGGTCATTTAGTATGGTTACCAGAAGGATTGATGATAATTTAGTATGGTTACCAGAAGGAGTGATCATTTAGTATGGTTACCAGAAGGGTTGATGATCATTCAGTATGGTTACCAGAAGGAGTGATCATTTCGTATGGTTACCAGAAGGGTTGATGATCATTTAGTATTGTTACCAGAAGGAGTGATCATTTAGTATGGTTACCAGAAGGGTTGATGATCATTTAGTATGGTTACCAGAAGGAGTGATCATTTAGTATGGTTACCAGAAGGGTTGATCATTTAGTATGGTTACCAGAAGGAGTGATCATTTAGTATGGTTACCAGAAGGGTTGATTATCATTTAGTATGGTTACCAGAAGGAGTGATCATTTAGTATGGTTACCAGAAGGAGTGATCATTTAGTATGGTTACCAGAAGGGTTGATGACCATTTAGTATGGTTACCAGAAGGAGTGAACATTTAGTATGGTTACCAGAAGGATTGATCATTTAGTATGGTTACCAGAAGGGTTGATGATCATTTAGTATGGTTACCAGAAGGGTTGATGATAATTTAGTATGGTTACCAGAAGGATTGATCATTTAGTATGGTTACCAGAAGGATTGATCATTTAGTATGGTTACCAGAAGGAGTGATCATTTAGTATGGTTACCAGAAGGAGTGATCATTTAGTATGGTTACCAGAAGGTTTGATGATTTAGTATGGTTACCAGAAGGAGTGATCATTTAGTATGGTTACCAGAAGGGTTAATGATCATTTAGTATGGTTACCAGAAGGTTTGATGATTTAGTATGGTAACCAGAAGGAGTGATCATTTAGTATGGTTACCAGAAGGGTTGATGATCATTTAGTATGGTTACCAGAAGGAGTGATCATTTAGTATGGTTACCAGAAGGGTGATCATTTAGTATGGTTACCAGAAGGAGTGATCATTTAGTATGGTTACCAGAAGGAGTGATCATTTAGTATGGTTACCAGAAGGAGTGATCATTTAGTATGGTTACCAGAAGGGTTGGTGATCATTTAGTAGGGTTACCAGAAGGGTTGGTGATCATTTAGTATGGTTACCAGAAGGGTTGGTGATCATTTAGTATGGTTACCAGAAGGGTTGGTGATCATTTAGTATGGTTACCAGAAGGATTGATCATTTAGTATGGTTACCAGAAGGGTGATCATTTAGTATGGTTACCAGAAGGGTGATCATTTAGTATGGTTACCAGAAGGAGTGATCATTTAGTATGGTTACCAGAATGATTGATGATCATTTAGTATGGTTACCAGAAGGAGTGATCATTTAGTATGGTTACCAGAAGGGTGATCATTTAGTATGGTTACCAGAAGGGTGATCATTTAGTATGGTTACCAGAATGATGATCATTTAGTATGGTTACCAGAAGGATTGATCATTTATTATGTTTACCAGAAGGAGTGATCATTTAGTATGGTTACCAGAAGGAGTGATCATTTAGTATGGTTACCAGAAGGGTGATCATTTAGTATGGTTACCAGAAGGAGTGATCATTTAGTATGGTTACCAGGAGGAGTGATCATTTAGTATGGTTACCAGGAGGAGTGATCATTTAGTATGGTTATCAGAAGTGTGATCATTTAGTATGGTTACCAGAGTGATCATTTAGTATGGTTACCAGAAGGGTTGATGATCATTTAGTATGGTTACCAGAAGGGTTGATGATCATTTAGTATGGTTACCAGAAGGAGAGATCATTTAGTATGGTTACCAGAAGGGTTGATGATCATTTAGTATGGTTACCAGAAGGAGTGATCATTTAGTATGGTTACCAGAAGGAGTGATCATTTAGTATGGTTACCAGAAGGAGTGATCATTTAGTATGGTTACCAGAAGGGTTGATGATCATTTAGTATGGTTACCAGAAGGATTGATCATTTAGTATGGTTACCAGAAGGAGTGATCATTTAGTATGGTTACCAGAAGGGTTGATGATCATTTAGTATGGTTACCAGAAGGAGTGATCATTTAGTATGGTTACCAGAAGGATTGATCATTTAGTATGGTTACCAGAAGGGTTGATGATCATTTAGTATGGTTACCAGAAGAGTTGATGATCATTTAGTATGGTTACCAGAAGGATTGATCATTTAGTATGGTTACCAGAAGGATTGATAATTTAGTATGGTTACCAGAAGGAGTGATCATTTAGTATGGTTACCAGAAGGTTTGATGATTTAGTATGGTTACCAGAAGGAGTGATCATTTAGTATGGTTACCAGAAGGTTTGATGATTTAGTATGGTTACCAGAAGGAGTGATCATTTAGTATGGTTACCAGAAGGAGTGATCATTTAGTATGGTTACCAGAAGGAGTGATCATTTAGTATGGTTACCAGAAGGTTTGATGATTTAGTATGGTTACCAGAAGGAGTGATCATTTAGTATGGTTACCAGAAGGAGTGATCATTTAGTATGGTTACCAGAAGGTTTGATGATTTAGTATGGTAACCAGAAGGAGTGATCATTTAGGATGGTTACCAGAAGGGTTGATGATCATTTAGTATGGTTACCAGAAGGAGTGATCATTTAGTATGGTTACCAGAAGGGTGATCATTTAGTATGGTTACCAGAAGGAGTGATCATTTAGTATGATTACCAGAAGGAGTGATCATTTAGTATGGTTACCAGAAGGAGTGATCATTTAGTATGGTTACCAGAAGGGTTGGTGATCATTTAGTAGGGTTACCAGAAGGGTTGGTGATCATTTAGTATGGTTACCAGAAGGCTGATCATTTAGTATGGTTACCAGAAGGATTGATCATTTAGTATGGTTACCAGAAGGGTGATCATTTAGTATGGTTACCAGAAGGAGTGATCATTTAGTATGGTTACCAGGAGGAGTGATCATTTAGTATGGTTACCAGAAGGATTGATCATTTAGTATGGTTACCAGAAGGAGTGATCATTTAGTATGGTTACCAGAAGGGTCGGTGATCATTTAGTAGGGTTACCAGAAGGGTTGGTGATTTAGTATGGTTACCAGAAGGAGTGATCATTTAGTATGGTTACCAGAAGGAGTGATCATTTAGTATGGTTACCAGAAGGTTTGATGATTTAGTATGGTAACCAGAAGGAGTGATCATTTAGGATGGTTACCAGAAGGGTTGATGATCATTTAGTATGGTTACCAGAAGGAGTGATCATTTAGTATGGTTACCAGAAGGGTGATCATTTAGTATGGTTACCAGAAGGAGTGATCATTTAGTATGATTACCAGAAGGAGTGATCATTTAGTATGGTTACCAGAAGGAGTGATCATTTAGTATGGTTACCAGAAGGGTTGGTGATCATTTAGTAGGGTTACCAGAAGGGTTGGTGATCATTTAGTATGGTTACCAGAAGGCTGATCATTTAGTATGGTTACCAGAAGGATTGATCATTTAGTATGGTTACCAGAAGGGTGATCATTTAGTATGGTTACCAGAAGGAGTGATCATTTAGTATGGTTACCAGGAGGAGTGATCATTTAGTATGGTTACCAGAAGGATTGATCATTTAGTATGGTTACCAGAAGAAGTGATCATTTAGTATGGTTACCAGAAGGGTCGGTGATCATTTAGTAGGGTTACCAGAAGGGTTGGTGATCATTTAGTATGGTTACCAGAAGGCTGATCATTTAGTATGGTTACCAGAAGGAGTGATCATTTAGTATGGTTACCAGAAGGGTTGGTGATCATTTAGTATGGTTACCAGAAGGAGTGATCATTTAGTATGGTTACCAGGAGGAGTGATCATTTAGTATGGTTACCAGAAGGATTGATCATTTAGAATGGTTACCAGAAGGAGTGATCATTTAGTATGGTTACCAGAAGGGTTGATGATAATTTAGTATGGTTACCAGAAGGAGTGATCATTTAGTATGGTTACCAGAAGGATTGATGATAATTTAGTATGGTTACCAGAAGGAGTGATCATTTAGTATGGTTACCAGAAGGGTTGATGATCATTCAGTATGGTTACCAGAAGAAGTGATCATTTCGTATGGTTACCAGAAGGGTTGATGATCATTTAGTATTGTTACCAGAAGGAGTGATCATTTAGTATGGTTACCAGAAGGGTTGATGATCATTTAGTATGGTTACCAGAAGGAGTGATCATTTAGTATGGTTACCAGAAGGGTTGATCATTTAGTATGGTTACCAGAAGGAGTGATCATTTAGTATGGTTACCAGAAGGGTTGATTATCATTTAGTATGGTTACCAGAAGGAGTGATCATTTAGTATGGTTACCAGAAGGAGTGATCATTTAGTATGGTTACCAGAAGGGTTGATGACCATTTAGTATGGTTACCAGAAGGGTTGATGATCATTTAGTATGGTTACCAGAAGGGTTGATGATAATTTAGTATGGTTACCAGAAGGATTGATCATTTAGTATGGTTACCAGAAGGATTGATCATTTAGTATGGTTACCAGAAGGAGTGATCATTTAGTATGGTTACCAGAAGGAGTGATCATTTAGTATGGTTACCAGAAGGTTTGATGATTTAGTATGGTTACCAGAAGGAGTGATCATTTAGTATGGTTACCAGAAGGGTTAATGATCATTTAGTATGGTTACCAGAAGGTTTGATGATTTAGTATGGTAACCAGAAGGAGTGATCATTTAGTATGGTTACCAGAAGGGTTGATGATCATTTAGTATGGTTACCAGAAGGAGTGATCATTTAGTATGGTTACCAGAAGGGTGATCATTTAGTATGGTTACCAGAAGGAGTGATCATTTAGTATGGTTACCAGAAGGAGTGATCATTTAGTATGGTTACCAGAAGGAGTGATCATTTAGTATGGTTACCAGAAGGGTTGGTGATCATATAGTAGGGTTACCAGAAGGGTTAGTGATCATTTAGTATGGTTACCAGAAGGGTTGGTGATCATTTAGTATGGTTACCAGAAGGGTTGGTGATCATTTAGTATGGTTACCAGAAGGATTGATCATTTAGTATGGTTACCAGAAGGGTGATCATTTAGTATGGTTACCAGAAGGGTGATCATTTAGTATGGTTACCAGAAGGAGTGATCATTTAGTATGGTTACCAGAAGGATTGATCATTTAGTATGGTTACCAGAAGGAGTGATCATTTAGTATGGTTACCAGAAGGGTCGGTGATCATTTAGTAGGGTTACCAGAAGGGTTGGTGATTTAGTATGGTTACCAGAAGGAGTGATCATTTAGTATGGTTACCAGAAGGAGTGATCATTTAGTATGGTTACCAGAAGGTTTGATGATTTAGTATGGTAACCAGAAGGAGTGATCATTTAGGATGGTTACCAGAAGGGTTGATGATCATTTAGTATGGTTACCAGAAGGAGTGATCATTTAGTATGGTTACCAGAAGGGTGATCATTTAGTATGGTTACCAGAAGGAGTGATCATTTAGTATGATTACCAGAAGGAGTGATCATTTAGTATGGTTACCAGAAGGAGTGATCATTTAGTATGGTTACCAGAAGGGTTGGTGATCATTTAGTAGGGTTACCAGAAGGGTTGGTGATCATTTAGTATGGTTACCAGAAGGCTGATCATTTAGTATGGTTACCAGAAGGATTGATCATTTAGTATGGTTACCAGAAGGGTGATCATTTAGTATGGTTACCAGAAGGAGTGATCATTTAGTATGGTTACCAGGAGGAGTGATCATTTAGTATGGTTACCAGAAGGATTGATCATTTAGTATGGTTACCAGAAGAAGTGATCATTTAGTATGGTTACCAGAAGGGTCGGTGATCATTTAGTAGGGTTACCAGAAGGGTTGGTGATCATTTAGTATGGTTACCAGAAGGCTGATCATTTAGTATGGTTACCAGAAGGAGTGATCATTTAGTATGGTTACCAGAAGGGTTGGTGATCATTTAGTATGGTTACCAGAAGGAGTGATCATTTAGTATGGTTACCAGGAGGAGTGATCATTTAGTATGGTTACCAGAAGGATTGATCATTTAGAATGGTTACCAGAAGGAGTGATCATTTAGTATGGTTACCAGAAGGGTTGATGATAATTTAGTATGGTTACCAGAAGGAGTGATCATTTAGTATGGTTACCAGAAGGATTGATGATAATTTAGTATGGTTACCAGAAGGAGTGATCATTTAGTATGGTTACCAGAAGGGTTGATGATCATTCAGTATGGTTACCAGAAGAAGTGATCATTTCGTATGGTTACCAGAAGGGTTGATGATCATTTAGTATTGTTACCAGAAGGAGTGATCATTTAGTATGGTTACCAGAAGGGTTGATGATCATTTAGTATGGTTACCAGAAGGAGTGATCATTTAGTATGGTTACCAGAAGGGTTGATCATTTAGTATGGTTACCAGAAGGAGTGATCATTTAGTATGGTTACCAGAAGGGTTGATTATCATTTAGTATGGTTACCAGAAGGAGTGATCATTTAGTATGGTTACCAGAAGGAGTGATCATTTAGTATGGTTACCAGAAGGGTTGATGACCATTTAGTATGGTTACCAGAAGGGTTGATGATCATTTAGTATGGTTACCAGAAGGGTTGATGATAATTTAGTATGGTTACCAGAAGGATTGATCATTTAGTATGGTTACCAGAAGGATTGATCATTTAGTATGGTTACCAGAAGGAGTGATCATTTAGTATGGTTACCAGAAGGAGTGATCATTTAGTATGGTTACCAGAAGGTTTGATGATTTAGTATGGTTACCAGAAGGAGTGATCATTTAGTATGGTTACCAGAAGGGTTAATGATCATTTAGTATGGTTACCAGAAGGTTTGATGATTTAGTATGGTAACCAGAAGGAGTGATCATTTAGTATGGTTACCAGAAGGGTTGATGATCATTTAGTATGGTTACCAGAAGGAGTGATCATTTAGTATGGTTACCAGAAGGGTGATCATTTAGTATGGTTACCAGAAGGAGTGATCATTTAGTATGGTTACCAGAAGGAGTGATCATTTAGTATGGTTACCAGAAGGAGTGATCATTTAGTATGGTTACCAGAAGGGTTGGTGATCATATAGTAGGGTTACCAGAAGGGTTAGTGATCATTTAGTATGGTTACCAGAAGGGTTGGTGATCATTTAGTATGGTTACCAGAAGGGTTGGTGATCATTTAGTATGGTTACCAGAAGGATTGATCATTTAGTATGGTTACCAGAAGGGTGATCATTTAGTATGGTTACCAGAAGGGTGATCATTTAGTATGGTTACCAGAAGGAGTGATCATTTAGTATGGTTACCAGAATGATTGATGATCATTTAGTATGGTTACCAGAAGGAGTGATCATTTAGTATGGTTACCAGAAGGGTGATCATTTAGTATGGTTACCAGAAGGGTGATCATTTAGTATGGTTACCAGAATGATGATCATTTAGTATGGTTACCAGAAGGATTGATCATTTATTATGGTTACCAGAAGGAGTGATCATTTAGTATGGTTACCAGAAGGAGTGATCATTTAGTATGCTTACCAGAAGGGTGATCATTTAGTATGGTTACCAGAAGGAGTGATCATTTAGTATGGTTACCAGAAGGGTGATCATTTAGTATGGTTACCAGAAGGGTGATCATTTAGTATGGTTACCAGAAGGATTGATCATTTAGTATGGTTACCAGAAGGAGTGATCATTTAGTATGGTTACCAGAAGGAGTGATCATTTAGTATGGTTACCAGAAGGATTGATGATCATT
>NC_092171.1:40620949-40650949 GCF_045791955.1 Oncorhynchus clarkii lewisi | reverse complement strand
ACTCTGCAACAGTGTCTCTGTATTAAATGCCTCCCCTGTTCCATTAACACTGGAAACCAATATAACCGCGGCAATTATATTTGTGTTCCATTCCATTCCGTCATTTTGTTTCTCTTAATAATAATGCCTGTTTCTGGAACAAATCAAATAGATAATGTCAATGTCAGAGGATACGGTACAAACAAACACATAAACAGTCATTAGAACAATTATTGATTTCACACTTTGGAAAACATTTGGAGTGCCAGGTAGTTATGGTACAACAGACAACAGGCAGTCACATCTCTTAGGAAACATTTATAGTGCCAGCTAGTTATTTTACAACAGACATGGGTAGACACATCTCTTAGGAAACATTTGTAATGCATGCTAGTTATGGATGGGGCAGTCACAACTCAAGGGAAACATTTGTAGTGCTAGCTAGTTACGGTACAACCAACTTGTTCAGTCACAACTCTTAGGAAACATTTGTAATGCATGCTAGTTATGGTAGGGGCACCCACAACTCTAGGGAAACATTTGTAGTGCCAGCTTGTAATGGTACAACAGACATGGGCAGCCACAACTCTAGGGAAACATTTGTAGTGCCAGCTTGTAATTGTACAACAGACATGGGCAGCCACAACTCTTAGGAAACATTTGGAGTGGCAACGAGTTATGCTACAACAGACAATAGGTAGTCACATCTCTTAGGAAACATTTATAGTGCCAGCTAGTTATGTTACAATAGACATGGGCAGCCAGAACTCTAGGGAAACATTTGGAATGCCAGTTAGTTATATTACAACAGACATGGGCAGCCAGAACTCTAAGGAAACATTTGGAATGCCAGTTAGTTATATTACAACAGACATGGGCAGCCAGAACTCTAGGGAAACATTTGGAATGCCAGTTAGTTATGTTACAACAGACATGGGCAGCCAGAACTCTAGGGAAACATTTGGAATGCCAGTTAGTTATGTTACAACAGACATGGGCAGCCAGAACTCTAGGGAAACATTTGGAATGCCAGTTAGTTATGTTACAACAGACATGGGCAGCCAGAACTCTAGGGAAACATTTGGAATGCCAGTTAGTTATGTTACAACAGACATGGGCAGCCAGAACTCTAGGGAAACATTTGGAATGCCAGTTAGTTATGTTACAACAGACATGGCCAGCCAGAACTCTAGGGAAACATTTGGAATGCCAGTTAGTTATGTTACAACAGACATGGGCAGCCAGAACTCTAGGGAAACATTTGGAATGCCAGTTAGTTATGTTACAACAGACATGGGCAGCCAGAACTCTAGGGAAACATTTTGAATGCCAGTTAGTTATGTTACAACAGACATGGGCAGCCAGAACTCTAGGGAAACATTTGGAATGCCAGTTAGTTATGTTACAACAGACATGGGCAGGCAGAACTCTAGGGAAACATTTGGAATGCCAGTTAGTTATGTTACAACAGACATGGGCAGCCAGAACTCTAGGGAAACATGTGGAATGCCAGTTAGTTATGTTACAACAGACATGGGCAGCCAGAACTATAGGGAAACATTTGGAATGCCAGTTAGTTATGTTACAACAGACATGGGCAGCCAGAACTCTAGGGAAACATTTGGAATGCCAGTTAGTTATGTTACAACAGACATGGGCAGCCAGAACTCTAGGGAAACATTTGGAATGCCAGTTAGTTATGTTACAACAGACATGGGCAGCCAGAACTCTAGGGAAACATTTGGAATGCCAGTTAGTTATGTTACAACAGACATGGGCAGCCAGAACTATAGGGAAACATTTGGAATGCCAGTTAGTTATGTTACAACAGACATGGGCAGCCAGAACTCTAGGGAAACATTTGGAATGCCAGTTAGTTATGTTACAACAGACATGGGCAGCCAGAACTCTAGGGAAACATTTGGAATGCCAGTTAGTTATGTTACAACAGACATGGGCAGCCAGAACTCTAGGGAAACATTTGGAATGCCAGTTAGTTATGTTACAACAGACATGGGCAGCCAGAACTCTAGGGAAACATTTGGAATGCCAGTTAGTTATGTTACAACAGACATGGGCAGCCAGAACTCTAGGGAAACATGTGGAATGCCAGTTAGTTATGTTACAACAGACATGGGCAGCCAGAACTCTAGGGAAACATTTGGAATGCCAGTTAGTTATGTTACAACAGACATGGGCAGCCAGAACTCTAGGGAAACATTTGGAATGCCAGTTAGTTATGTTACAACAGACATGGGCAGGCAGAACTCTAGGGAAACATTTGGAATGCCAGTTAGTTATGTTACAACAGACATGGGCAGGCAGAACTCTAAGGAAACATTTGGAATGCCAGTTAGTTATGTTACAACAGACATGGGCAGGCAGAACTCTAAGGAAACATTTGGAATGCCAGTTAGTTATGTTACAACAGACATGGGCAGCCAGAACTCTAAGGAAACATTTGGAATGCCAGTTAGTTATGTTACAACAGACATGGGCAGCCAGAACTCTAAGGAAACATTTGGAATGCCAGTTAGTTATGTTACAACAGACATGGGCAGCCAGAACTCTAGGGAAACATTTGGAATGCCAGTTAGTTATGTTACAACAGACATGGGCAGCCAGAACTCTAGGGAAACATTTGGAATGCCAGTTAGTTATGTTACAACAGACATGGGCAGCCAGAACTCTAAGGAAACATTTGGAATGCCAGTTAGTTATGTTACAACAGACATGGGCAGCCAGAACTCTAGGGAAACATTTGGAATGCCAGTTAGTTATGTTACAACAGACATGGGCAGCCAGAACTCTAAGGAAACATTTGGAATGCCAGTTAGTTATATTACAACAAACAGGGTCATCCACAACTCTTAACCTTTCCGGTGCAGGCGTTTCGCTGGCGACCCACCTTGACAACATCCGGTGAAATTTCGGATAGCCAAATTCAAAACACAGAAATAGTCATAATAAACATTAATAAAAATATGAGGGTTATATATCGGCTTAAATATTAACTTCTTGTTAATCCAGCCACTTTGTCAGATTTCAAAAAAGGCTTTACGGCGAAAACGTACCATGCGATTATCTGAGGACAGCGCCCCGCTTGCAAAAGCAAACAAACATTTTCCAACCAAGTAGAGGAGTCACGAAAGTCAGAAATAGCGATCAAATGAATCACTTACCTTTGAAACTCTTCATCTGGTTGCAGTCACAAGAGTCCCAGCTCCACAATAAAGGTTTGTTTTGTTCAATAAAGTCCCTCAGGTTGTCAATTGTCTAAATAATCGACAATATTTCAACCGGACAATAGCGTCTTCAATTGAAAGGAAAAACAACAAAGTGTGCGCACTCGGTCACGCGTGCAAACCAGCACTGCATGCTTCCTCAGTCCCCTGACAGAAAGGTGTCATTCTTCTTCATTTTTCAGAAAACAAGCCTGAAACAATGTCTAAAGACTGTTGACATCTAGTGGAAGCCATAGGAAATGCAATCTGGGTCCTAACCCATTAGATTCTCTATAGGCATTAAATTGAAAACTACCAACATAAAAAAAAATCCCACTTCCTGGATGTATTTCCCTCAGGTTTTCACCTGCCATATCAGTTCTGTTATACTCACATACATTATTTTGACAGTTTTGGAACCTATAGAGTTTTTTTCTATCCAAATCTACAATCTACATATCCTAGCTCCTCGAAACACTGCCCCCAAGCCATAGCAATTTTTAAGAAACATTTGTTGCGCCATCTAGTTATGGTATAACAGACATGGGCAGCCAAAACTCCAGGGAAGCATTTGGAGTACCAGCTAGGTATGGTACAACAGACATGGGCAGCCCAAACTCCAGGGAAGTATTTGGAGTACCAGCTAGGTATGGTACAACAGACATGGGCAGCCAAAACTCCAGGGAAGCATTTGGAGTACCAGCTAGGTATGGTACAACAGACATGGGCAGCCCAAACTCCAGGAAGCATTTGGAGTACCAGCTAGGTATGGTACAACAGACAGGAGCAGCCCAGACTCCAGGAAGCATTTGGAGTACCAGCTAGGTATGGTACAACAGACAGGAGCAGCCCAAACTCCAGGGAAGCATTTGGAGTACCAGCTAGGTATGGTACAACAGACATGGGCAGCCCAAACTCCAGGAAGCATTTGGAGTACCGGCTAGGTATGGTACAACAGACATGGGCAGCCAAAACTCCAGGGAAGCATTTGGAGTACCAGCTAGGTATGGTACAACAGACAGCAGCAGCCACATCCTTAGGTAGACATTTGTGGTGCCAGCTAGTTCTTTAACAACAGACATTTGGAGCCACAAATTCAGTGACACATTTGGAGTGCCAACATTAGACAGGTGCATCTACAACTCTAAGGAAACACTTGTAGTGCCAGCTAGTTATGGTACAACAGACATGTGCAAACACAACTCCAACAGCCAAGGGGAGCCACAACTTTAGGGAAACATGGAAGAGTTTCAACTAGTTATGACACAACAGACATGGGCAGGAAAAACTCTAAGGAAACATTTTGTGTACCAGCTAGTTATGGTTCAGTTGCCACATCTCAGGAAGACATTTGTAGTGCCAGCTAGATATTGTACAACAGAAGGGAAGCACAGCCGCGAGCTGCCCAGTAACACGAGCCTACCAGACTAGCTAAATCACTTCTATGCTCACTTCGAGGCAAGCAACACTGAGGCATGCATGAGAGCATCAGCTGTTTCGGACAACTGTGTGATCACGCTCTTTGTAGCCGACGTGAGTAAGACCTTTAAACAGGTCAACATTCACAAGGCTGCGGGGCCAGACGGATTACCAGGACGTGTGCTCCGGGCATGTGCTGACCAACTGGCAGGTGTCTTCACTGACATTTTCAACATGTCGCTGATTGAGTCTGTAATACCAACATGCTTCAAGCAGACCACCATAGTCCCTGTGCCCAAGAACACAAAGGCAACCTGCCTAAATGACTACAGACCCATAGCACTCACGTCCGTAGCCATGAAGTGCTTTGAAAGGCTGGTAATGGCTCACTTCAACACCATTATCCCAGAAACCCTAGACCCACTCCAATTTGCATACCACCCAAACAGATCCACAGATGATGCAATTTCTATTGCACTCCACACTGCCCTTTCCCACCTGGACAAAAGGAACACCTATGTGAGAATGCTATTCATTGACTACAGATCAGCGTTCAACACCATAGTGCCCTCAAAGCTCATCACTAAACTAAGGAACCTGGGACTAAACACCTCCCTCTGCAACTGGATCCTGGACTTCCTGACGGGCCGCCCCCAGGTCGTGAGGGTAGGTAGCAACACATCTGCCACACTGATCCTCAACACTGGAGCTCCCCAGGCGTACGTGCTCAGTCTCCTCCTGTACTCCCTGTTCACCCACGATGGCAGGGCCAGGCACGACTCCAACACCATCATTTTGTTTGCAGATGACACACCGACAACGACAAGACAGCCTATAGGGAGGAGGTCAGAGACCTGGCCGGGTGGAGCCAGAATAACAACCTATCCCTCAACGTAACCAAGACTAAGCAGATGATTGTGGACTACAGGAAAAGGAGGACTGAGCACGCCCCCATTCTCATCGACGGTGCTGTAGTGGAGCAGGTTGAGAGCTTCAAGTTCCTTGGTGTCCACATCACCAACAAACTAGAATGTTCCAAACACACCAAGACAGTCGTGAAGAAGGCAAGAAAAAACCTATTTCTCCTCAGAAAAATATTTGGCATGGGTCCTGAGATCATCAAAAGGTTCTACAGCTGCAACATCGAGAGCATCCTGACCAGTTGCATCACTGCCTGGTACGGCAATTGCTTTGCCTCCGACCGCAAGGTACTTCAGAGGGTAGTGCATACCGCCCAGTACATCACTGGGGCAAAGCTGCCTGCCATCCAGGAACTCTACACCAGGCGGTGTCAGAGGAAGGCGCTAAAAATTGTCATTGTCTACTACTGCATGGAAAGCGGTACCGGAGTGCCAAGTCTAGGACCAAAAGGCTTCTCAACAGTTTTCCACCAAGCCAAGACTTAAGACTCCTGAACAGTTAACCAAATGGTTACCCGGACTATTTGCATTGTGTGCCCGCCCCCCAACCCCTCTTCTACGCTGCTGCTACTCCCTGTTTATCATATATGCATAGTCACTTTAACTATACATTCATACTACCTCAATTGGCCTCAATTGGCCTGACCAACCAGTGCTCCCGCACAGTGGCTAACTGGGCTATCTGCATTGTGTCCCACCACCCGCCGACCCCTCTTTTTACGCTACTGCTACTCTCTGTTCATCATATATGAATAGTCACTTTAACCTTTTCTACATGTACATACTACCTCAAAAAGCCTGACTAACCGGGGTCTGTATATAGTCCTGCTACTGTTGTTTTATTTCTTTACTTACCTACACACACACACACACACACACACACACACACACAAACACACACACACACGCACAAACACAAACACACACACACACACACACAAACACACACACACACACACCCATCCCTTTTTCGCATTATTGGTTAGAGCCTGTAAGTAAGCATTTCACTGTAATTCGGCGCATGTGACAAATACACTTTGATTTGATTTGAGAAAGGGTCAGCCACCACTCTAGGGAAACATTTATAGTGCCAGCTAGTTACTGTACAAAATACAGGTGCAGCCACAACTCTCAGGAAACATTTAGAGTGACAGCTCGTTATGTTATAACAGACATGGGCTGCCACAGCTCTTAGGAAACATTTAGAGTGCCAGCTCGTTATGTTATAACAGACATGGGCTGCCACAGCTCTTAGGAAAAAAATAGAGAGACAGCTCGTTATGTTATAACAGACATGGGCTGCCACAGCTCTTAGGAAACATTTAGAGAGCCAGCTCGTTATGTTATAACAGACATTGGCTGCCACAGCTCTTAGGAAACATTTAGAGTGCCAGCTCGTTATGTTATAACAGACATGGGCTGCCACAGCTCTTAGGAAACATTTAGAGAGACAGCTCGTTATGTTATAACAAACATGGGCTGCCACAACTCCAGGGAAACATTTGGAGAGCCAGCTCATTTTGTTACAACAGACATGGTCAGCCACAACTCTAGAAAAGCATGAATACCTCCAGCTAGTTATGATGCAACAAACAAGGGCAGCCACAACTCTAGGGAAACATTTGGAGTGCCAACTAAATAAGTTACAACAGACACAGGCATCAACATCTCTTAAGAAACATTTAGAGTGCCAGCTAGTTATGGTACAACAGAAAGGGTTAGCAATAACTCTAGGGAAACATTTGTAGTAACAGCTAGTTATGGTACAACAGACAGGGGCAGCCACAACTCTATGGAAACACTTGTAGTGCCAGCTGGTTATAATACAACAGACAAGGGCAGGCGCAACTCTTAGGAAACAATTGTAGTTCCAAATAGTAATGTTACAACAGACATGAGCATCCAAAACTCCAGGGCAACATTTGAATTGCCAGCTAGCTGTGGTACAACAGAAATGGGCAGCCACAACTCTTAGCAAAGATTTGGAGAGAGAGCTTGTTTTCCTCTCTAGGCTAGGGGACGGTATTTTCATGTCTGGATGAAAAACGTGCCCAAAGTAAACTGCCTGCTACTCAAGCCCAGAAGCTAGGATATGCATATTATTAGTAGATTTGGATAGAAAACACTCTGAAGTTTCTAAAACTGTTTGAATTATGTCTTTGAGTATAACAGAACCTATTTGGCAGGCGAAACCCCGAGGACAAACCATCCAGGATTTTTTTTTTTTTGAGGTCACTCTCTTTTCGATGGGGTTTCTATGTGGATCTAGATTTCTAAAGGACTTGCTTGCAGTTCCTATCGCTTCCACTGGATGTCAACACAGTTTTTAGAAATTGTTTTTTCCTTTGAGAAATGAAGTAGGGCTGTTCAGAACGAGGGTCGAGTCTAGTGTACTGTTGTGGTTGGGGCACGTGACCTGAAAGCTCGCTCCAGGTTGTTTTTATCCGCTATTGAATGCAGTTCATCCCGTCTTAAATTTAATCAATTATTTACGTTAAAAAATACCTAAAGTTGTATTAGGAAAGTTGTTTGAAATGTTTGGACAAAGATTACAGGTAACTTATTAGATATTTTGTAGTCATGTTGCGCGAGTTGGAACCGGTCTTTTTCTGGATCAAACACGCCAAATAAATGGACATTTTGGAGATATAAGGACTGAATTAATCGAACAAAAGGACCATTTGTGATGTTTATGGGACATATTGGAGTGCCAACAGAAGAAGCTCTTCAAAGGTAAAGCATGAATTATATCGTTATTTCTGAGTTTTGTGTCGCTCCTGGCAGGATGAATTATGATTGTCTGTGTTTGTTTGATGGGGTGCTGTCCTCAGATAATCGCATGGTTTGCTTTCGCCGTAAAGCCTTTTTGAAATCTGACACCGTGGCTGGATTAACAAGAAGTTAAGCTTTATTTTGACATATTGCATGTGTATTTTCAAGAATGTTAAATATTTACAATTCTGTAGTTTGAATTTGGGCACTGCACTTTCACTGGATGTTGGTCAGGTGGGACAGTAGCGGCCCATCTAGCCTAGGTACAGCAGAAAGTTGCAGCCACAACTCTCGGGAAACATTTGGAGTGCCATCTAGTTAAGGTACAACAGACAGGGGTAGCCACATCTCTTAGGAAACATTTGGAGTGCCATCTAGTTAAGGTACAACAGACAGGGGTAGCCACAACTCTCGGGAAACATTTGGAGTGCCATCTAGTTAAGGTACAGCAGAAAGTTGCAGCCACATCTCTTAGGAAACATTTGGAGTGCCATCTAGTTAATGTACAACAGACAGGGGTAGCCACATCTCTTAAGAAACATTTGGAGTGCCAGGTAATTATGGTACAACAGACAGGGGCAGCAACATCTCTAAGTAAACATTTGGAGTGCCAGGTAGTTATGGTATAGTAGACAGGTGCAGCCAGAACTCTAGGGAAACATTTCAGTAGGTCACATGATTGAGTGTAGTCTGGCCCAGGAGTGTGAGGGTGAACGGAAAGGCTCTGGAGCAACGAACCACCCTTGCTGTTTCTGCCTGGCCGGTTCCCCTCTCTCCACTGGGATTCTCTGCCTCTAACCCTATTACAGGGGCTGAGTCGCTGGCTTACTGGTGCTCTTTCATGCCGTCCCTAGGAGGGTGCGTCACTTGAGTGGGTTGTGTTGCTGACGTGATCTTCCTGTCTGGGTTGGCGCCCCCCTTGGGTTGTGCCGTGGCAGAGATCTTTGTGGGCTATACTCGGCCTTGTCTCAAGATGGTAGGTTGGTGGTTGAAGATATCCCTCTAGTGGTGTGGGGGCTGTGCTTTGGCAAAGTCGGTGGGGTTATATCCTGCCTGTTTGGCCCTTTCCGGGGGTATCATCAGATGGGGCCACAGTGTCTCCTGACCCCTTCCTGTCTCAGCCTCCAGTATTTATGCTGCAGTAGTCCGAGGGCCCTCACCTCCTCCCTGTAGGCCGTCTCATCGTTGTTGGTAATCAAGCCTACCACTGTTGTGTCGTCCGCAAACTTGATGATTGAGTTGGAGGCGTGCGTGGCCACGCAGTCGTGGGTGAACAGGGAGTACAGGAGAGGGCTCAGAACGCAACCTTGTGGGGCCCCAGTGTTGAGGATCAGCGGGGAGGAGATGTTGTTGCCTACCCTCACCACCTGGGGGCGGCCCGTCAGGAAGTCCAGTACCCAGTTGCACAGGGCGGGGTCGAGACCCAGGGTCTCGAGCTTGATGACGAGCTTGGAGGGTACTATGGTGTTGAATGCCGAGCTGTAGTCGATGAACAGCATTCTCACATAGGTATTCCTCTTGTCCAGATGGGTTAGGGCAGTGTGCAGTGTGGTTGAGATTGCATCGTCTGTGGACCTATTTGGGCGGTAAGCAAATTGGAGTGGGTCTAGGGTGTCAGGTAGGGTGGAGGTGATATGGTCCTTGACTAGTCTCTCAAAGCACTTCATGATGACGGATGTGAGTGCTACGGGGCGGTAGTCATTTAGCTCAGTTACCTTAGCTTTCTTGGGAACAGGAACAATGGTGGCCCTCTTGAAGCATGTGGGAACAGCAGACTGGTATAGGGATTGATTGAATATGTCCGTAAACACACCGGCCAGCTGGTCTGCGCATGCTCTGAGGGCGCGGCTGGGGATGCCATCTGGGCCTGCAGCCTTGCGAGGGTTAACACGTTTAAATGTCTTACTCACCTCGGCTGCAGTGAAGGAGAGACCGCATGTTTTCGTTGCAGGCCGTGTCAGTGGCACTGTATTGTCCTCAAAGCGGGCAAAAAAGTTATTTAGTCTGCCTGGGAGCAAGACATCCTGGTCCGTGACTGGGCTGGGTTTCTTCCTGTAGTCCGTGATTGACTGTAGACCCTGCCACATGCCTCTTGTGTCTGAGCCGTTGAATTGAGATTCTACTTTGTCTCTGTACTGGCGCTTAGCTTGTTTGATAGCCTTGCGGAGGGAATAGCTGCACTGTTTGTATTCGGTCATGTTACCAGACACCTTGCCCTGATTAAAAGCAGTGGTTCGCGCTTTCAGTTTCACACGAATGCTGCCATCAATCCACGGTTTCTGGTTAGGGAATGTTTTAATCGTTGCTATGGGAACGACATCTTCAACGCACGTTCTAATGAACTCGCACACCGAATCAGCGTATTCGTCAATGTTGTTATCTGACGCAATACGAAACATCTCCCAGTCCACGTGATGGAAGCAGTCTTGGAGTGTGGAGTCAGCTTGGTCGGACCAGCGTTGGACAGACCTCAGCGTGGGAGCCTCTTGTTTTAGTTTCTGTCTGTAGGCAGGGATCAACAAAATGGAGTCGTGGTCAGCTTTTCCGAAAGGGGGGGCGGGGCAGGGCCTTATATGCGTCGCGGAAGTTAGAGTAACAATGGTCCAAGGTCTTTCCTCCCCTGGTTGCGCAATCGATATGCTGATAAAATTTGGGGAGTCTTGTTTTCAGATTAGCCTTGTTAAAATCCCCAGCTACAATGAATGCAGCCTCCGGATAAATTGTTTCCAGTTTGCAGAGAGTTAAATAAAGTTTGTTCAGAGCCATCGATGTGTCTGCTTGGGGGGGGATATATACGGCTGTGATTATAATCGAAGAGAATTCTCTTGGTAGATAATGCGGTCTACATTTGATTGTGAGGAATTCTAAATCAGGTGAACAGAAGGATTTGAGTTCCTGTATGTTTCTTTCATCGCACCATGTCACGTTAGTCATAAGGCATACGCCCCCGCCCCTCTTTTTACCAGAAAGATGTTTTTTCCTGTCTGCGCGATGCGTGGAGAAACCTGTTGGCTGCACCGCTTCGGATAGCGTCTCTCCAGTAAGCCACGTTTCCGTGAAGCAAAGAACGTTACAGTCTCTGATGTCCCTCTGGAATGCTACCCTTGCTCGGATTTCATCAACCTTGTTGTCAAGAGACTGGACATTGGCAAGAAGAATGCTAGGGAGTGGTGCACGGTGTGCCCGTCTCCGGAGTCTGACCAGAAGACCGCCTCGTTTCCCTCTCTTTCGGAGTCGTTTTTTTGGGTCGCTGCATAGGATCCACTCCGTTGTCCTGTTTGTAAGGCAGAACACAGGATCCGCGTCGCGAAAAACATATTCTTGGTCGTACTGATGGTGAGTTGATGCTGATCTTATATTCAGTAGTTCTTCTCGACTGTATGTAATGAAACCTAAGATGACCTGGGGTACTAATGTAAGAAATAACACGTAAAAAAACAAAAAACTGCATAGTTTCCTAGGAACGCGAAGCGAGGCGGCCATCTCTGTCGGCGCCGGAAGTAGATTGAGGGCCCTCGGAGTGTGGTGTCAGGAAAACAACCTCACACTCAACGTCAACAAAACTAAGGAGATGATTGTGGACTTCAGGAAACAGCAGAGGGAACACCCCCCTATCCACATCGATGGAACAGTAGTGGAGAGGGTAGCAAGTTTTAAGTTCCTCGGCATACACATCACAGACAAACTGAATTGGTCCACTCACACAGACAGCATCGTGAAGAAGGCGCAGCAGCGCCTCTTCAACCTCAGGAGGCTGAAGAAATTCGGCTTGTCACCAAAAGCACTCACAAACTTCTACAGATGCACAATCGAGAGCATCCTGGCGGGCTGTATCACCGCCTGGTATGGCAACTGCACCGCCCTCAACCGTAAGGCTCTCCAGAGGGTAGTGAGGTCTGCACAACGCATCACCGGGGGCAAACTACCTGCCCTCCAGGACACCTACACCACCCGATGTCACAGGAAGGCCATAAAGATCATCAAGGACATCAACCACCCGAGCCACTGCCTGTTCACCCCGCTATCATCCAGAAGGCGAGGTCAGTACAGGTGCATCAAAGCTGGGACCGAGAGACTGAAAAACAGCTTCTATCTCAAGGCCATCAGACTGTTAAACAGCCACCACTAACACTGAGTGGCTGCTGCCAACACACTGACACTGACTCAACTCCAGCCACTTTAATAATGGGAATTGATGGGAAATGATGTAAATATATCACTAGCCACTTTAAACAATGCTACCTTATATAAATGTTACTTACCCTACATTATTCATCCCATATGCATACGTATATACTGTACTCTATATCATCGACGGTATCCTTATGTAATACATGTATCACTAGCCACTTTATACTATACTATGCCACTTTGTTTACATACTCATCTCATTTGTACATACTGTACCCGATACCATCTACTGTATCTTGCCTATGCTGCTCTGTACCATCACTCATTCATATATCCTTATGTACATATTCTTTATCCCCTTACACTGTGTACAAGACAGTAGTTTTGGAATTGTTAGTAGATTACTTGTTATTACTGCATTGTCGGAACTAGAAGCACAAGCATTTCGCTACACTCGCATTAACATCTGCTAACCATGTGTATGTGACAAATAAAATTTGATTTGATTTGATTTGATTTTTGATTTGATGTGTCGGGGGGGCTAGGGTCAGTCTGTTATGTCTGGAGTACTTCTCCTGTCTTTTCCGGTGTCCTGTGTGAATTTAAGTATGCTCTCTCTAATTCTCTCTTTCTTTTTTTCTCTCTCTCGGAGGACCTTTAGCTCTAGGACCATGTCTCAGGACTACCTGGCATGATGACTCCTTGCTGTCCCCAGTCCACCTGGCCGTGCTGCTGCTCCAGTTTCAACTGTTCTGCCTGCGGTTATGGAACCCTGACCTGTTCACCGGATGTGCTACCTGTCCCAGACCTGCTGTTTTCAACTCTCTAGAGACAGCAGGAGCGGTAGAGATACTCTGAATGATCGGCTATGAAAAGCTAACTGACATTTACTCCTGAGGTGCTGACTTGTTCCACCCTCGACAACTACTGTGATTATTATTATTTGACCATGCTGGTCATTTATGAACATTTGAACATCTTGGCCATGTTCTGTTATAATCTCCACCCGGCACAGCCAGAAGAGGACTTGCCACCCCTCATAGCCTGGTTCCTCTCTAGGTTTCTTCCTAGGTTCTGGCCTGTCTAGGGAGGTTTTCCAAGCCACCGTGCTTCTACACCTGCATTGCTTGCTGTTTGGGGTTTTAGGCTGGGTTTCTGTACAGCACTTTGAGATATCAGCTGATGTACGAAGGGCTTTATAAATAAATACATGTTATTTGATACAACCGACAGATGCATCCACAAACATTTGCAGTGCCATCTAGTTATGGAACAACAGACAAGTACAGCCACAACTCTAGGAAACATTTGTAGTGCCAGCTAGTTATGGTAAAACAGACAGGTGCAGCCACAACTCTAGGAACCATTTAGTGCCAGCTAGTTATGGTAAAACAGACAGGTGCAGCCACAACTCTTAGGAAACATTTAGAGCCAGCTAGTTATGGTAAAACAGACAGGTGCAGCCACAACTCCAAGGAAACATTTAGTGCCAGCTAGTTCTGGTACAACAGACAGGGGTTGTCACAACTCTTAGGAAACATTTAGAGCCAGCTAGTTATGGTAAAACAGACAGGTGCAGCCACAACTCCAAGGAAACATTTAGAGCCAGCTAGTTCTGGTACAACAGACAGGGGTTGTCACAACTCTTAGGAAACATTTAGAGCCAGCTAGTTCTGGTACAACAGACAGGGTAAGTCACAACTCCAAGGAAACATTTAGAGCCAGCTAGTTCTGGTACAACAGACAGGTGCAGCCACAACTCCAAGGAAACATTTAGAGCCAGCTAGTTCTGGTACAACAGACAGGGTAAGTCACCAAGAGAGACAGATGAAAAGAAAATGAATTCAAGTGAAAGGAAACAGATAGAGATGAAGACAGGAAGTGAAAATAGAGACAAAAAAATATGAACATGATAGCTGGCTGTATGTACATACAGTCCAACCTGCAATCATCTACTATTACAGACAGAAAAACAAATGACTGTTATTCCTGTGATAGACATTTAATTATTGAAACATCATTTGAATAATACCAAATCATTTTTTGTATTGACTTTTTTTTCTCTCATAAAAATAAGATTTGAAACAGTTGTCCCGTGTTGCTTAGTTGGTAGAGCATGCTTCCAATGCCAGCTGGGATTTTGTTATTGTGGCGTGCTTCTGGGTTTGATTCCCATGTAGGACCTGTGTGAAGATGTATGCACTCACTATGGTAAACGGCTCTGTATAAGAAGGTCTGCTAAATGACTCATATTTTTAGTTGTAAACATTGATTACAAAATCATCGGGAGTGATGAAGAAAATGAAGAAAAATACATTTACAATTCACACTTGCATATTAATACACACTTGTACATGTGTGAAATAGCTAAACAATATAACCACACACCAAATAACAATGATTATTATTATTATCATTATTACTACCATTATTGTTATTATTATTATTATCATTATTACTGCCATTATTGTTATTATTATTATGATCATTATTACTACCATTATTGTTATTATTATTATTATCATTATTACTACCATTATTGTTATTATTATTATTATCATTATTACTACCATTATTGTTATTATTATTATTATCATTATTACTACCATTATTGTTATTATTATTATTATCATTATTACTACCATTATTGTTATTATTATTATTATCATTATTACTACCATTATTGTTATTATTATTATTATCATTATTACTACCATTATTGTTATTATTGTTGAACTATTGTAACGGCTGTCTTGGGAAGAAGGAGAGGACCAAAGCGTAGCGTGGTAAGTGTTCATCTTATTTAATGAAAAAACTGAACACTGAATAACAAAACAACAAAGAAACAACCGGAACAGTTCTGTCTGGTGCAGACACACAAAGACTGAAAATAGCCACCCACCAAAACACAAAGGAAAACAGGCTGCCTAAATATGGTTCTCAATCAGGGGAAAACGATTGACAGCTGCCTCTGATTGAGAACCATACCAGGCCGAACACAGAAATACCAAATCATAGAAAAACGAACATAGACAACCCACCCCAACTCACGCCCTGACCATACTAAAACAAAACAAAGGAACTAAGGTCAGAACGTGACAACTATATTCAAACAATGTCAATTCATTATTCAAAATGTCTGATGAAGCCTAGCACTTGATCATTGAATGACAATGCAGCCAATTAATTACTTAAATCATTACAGTTCATTAATTACTTAAATCATTACAGTTCATTAATTACGGAGCTGCGCTAAAAACAAAATAAGATATTCTGGCCTTCAGAAGCCTGACCTGTCATTCTTGGAAAAAGGAATTATTGAGGAAAGTAGACCTTTAAAAAATGCTACTCTGAGAACACAGACCTGATGTCTCTGGTATTGTGAGTTTAAAAAGTGCTACACAGGGAGAACACAGACCTGATGTCTCTGGTATTTTGAGTTTAAAAAGTGCTACTCTGAGAACACAGACCTGATGTCTCTGGTATTTTGAGTTTAAAAAGTGCTACTCTGAGAACACAGACCTGATGTCTCTGGTATTTTGAGTTTCAAAAGTGCTACTCTGAGAACACAGACCTGATATCTCTGGTATTTTGAGTTTAAAAAGTGCTACACAGGGAACACAGCCCTAGTGTCTGTACCATATTGGAGTTGATTTGCTCGAAAGGTTAGGCCCGGCCATGTGTGTTTGTGTAGTTTAATAGTGTGGGGATTGGGATGGGGAGTTGGCGACAGTCACACCCCCAAGAGAGAGACAAGGGCAGACTGGCACGAGGCGATAACAACCATCTTATTCTGGGTCACAGCTGTAAACCTCTGACACACACACACACACACACACACACACACACACACACACACACACACACACACACACACACACACACACACACACACACGTAGATAGTGTCTCTCTCTCTCTCTTTCCAGACCAAGGTAGATCTTAGGTTCTAAAGAGCAGGGTAACATACTGACGGACAACTTTAAAAGCTCAAACCAAGCCTGTTCAACCTCTCTGTCGTGTCTTCTGAGAATCCCGAAGATTAGAAAGCAGCTGCGGTCATCCCCCTCTTCAAAGGGGGGGGGGAAACTCTAGACCCAAACTGCTACAGACCTATATCTATCCTACCCTGTCTTTCTAAGGTCTTCAAAAGCCAAGTCAACAAACAGATCACCAACCATTTCGACCATTTCGAATCCCACCGCACCTTCTCCGCTATGCAATCTGGTTTCAGAGCTGGTCATGGGTGCACCTCAGCCACCCTCAAGGTCCTAAACGATATCATTGATAAGAAACAATACTGTGCAGCTGTATTCATTGACCTGGCCAAGGCTTTCGACTCTGTCAATCACCACATCCTCATCGGCAGACTCAACAGCCTTGGTCTCTCAAATGATTGCCTCGCCTGGTTCACCAACTACTTATCTGATAGAGTTCAGTGTGTCAAATCGGAGGGTCTGTTGTCCGGGCCTCTGGCAGTCTCTATGGGGGTGCCACAGGGTTCAATTCTTGGGCCGACTCTCTTCTCTGTATACATCAATGATGTCGCTCTTGCTGCTGGTGAGTCTCTGATCCACCTCTACGCAGACGACACCCTTCTGTATACTTCTGGCCCTTCTTTGGACACTGTGTTAACAACCCTCAGACGAGCTTCAATTCCATACAACTCTCCTTCCATGGAGTCCAACTGCTCTTAAATACAAGTAAAACTAAATGCATGCTCTCCAACCGATCACTGCCTGCACCTGCCCGCCCATCCAGCATCACTACTCTGGACGGTTCTGACTTAGAATATGTGGACAACTACAAATACCTAGGTGTCTGGTTAGACTGTAAACTCTCCTTCCAGACTCACATCAAACATCTCCAATCCAAGTTAAATCCAGAATTGGCTTCCTATTTCGCAACAAAGCATCCTTCACTCATGCTGCCAAACATACCCTCGTATAACTGACCATCCTACCGATCCTCGACTTCGGCAATGTCATTTACAAAATAGCCTCCAATACCCTACTCAATCAATTGGATGCAGTCTATCACAGTGCCACCCGTTTTGTCACTAAAGCCCCATATACTACCCACCACTGCGACCTGTTCGCTGTCGTTGGATGGCCCTCGCTTCATACTCGTCGCCAAACCCACTGGCTCCAGGTCATCTACAAGACCCTGCTAGGTAAAGTCCCCCCTTATCTCAGCTCGCTGGTCACCATAGCATCACCCACCTGTAGCACGCGCTCCAGCAGGTATATCTCTCTGGTCACCCCCAAAACCATTTCTTCTTTTGGAAGAATTCTTCCTCCTTCCAGTTTTCTGCTGCCAATGACTGGGACGAACTACAAAAATCTCTGAACCTGGAAACACTTATCTCCCTCACTAGCTTTAAGCACCAGCTGTCAGAGCAGCTCACAGATTACTGCACCTGTACATAGCCCATCTATAATTTAGCCCAAACAACTACCTCTCCCCTACTGTATTTATTTATTTATTTATTTATTTTGCTCTTTTGCACCCCATTATTTTTTATCTCTACTCTGCACATTCTTCCTCTGCAAACACTTCCAGTGTTTTACTTGCTATATTGTATTTACTTCGTCACCGTGGCCTTTTTTTGCCTTTACCTCCCTGTGTTGTTGTATTTGTCGTACTGCTTTGCTTTATCTTGGCCAGGTCGCAGGTGTAAATGAGAACTTGTTCTCAACTAGCCTACCTGGTTAAATAAAGGTGAAATAAAAATGTTTTTTAAACATTTCCAGAACCTTCAAAGTGTTGCCTTTCAAATGGTATCAAGAATATGCATATACGTGCTTCAGGTCCTGAGCTACAGGCAGATTTGAGTATGTCGTTTTAGGAGAAAGTTGAAAAAAAGAGTCCAATCCCTAATGCCTGAACTTAATCTTACACGTTTTGGATTCCTAAATTTGACCTTAAACACTTCAAGATTTGACCTTTTAGAAACGTTTCTAATTCTGACTTGAGACTGTGAGGGCTTGGATTGAATCCTACCTGGCAGGTCGCTCCTACCTGGTGATGTGGAGAGGATCTGTGTCTGCACCACGTACTCTCACTACTGGTGTCCCCCAGGGCTCGGTTCTAGACCCTCTTCTCTATATGTTCTGTCATATCCTTACATGGTCTCTCTTTTCATTGATGACACTCAACTACTTTTCTCCTTCCCCCCTTTTGAAACTCTGCGTGCCTGGAAGATATCTAAGCTCGGCCCAACCCCTCAAGCTCAACCTCGACAAGACAGAGCTGCTCTTCCTGCACGGGGAAGGCCTGCCCGCTCCTAGACCTCTCCATCACGGTAGACAACTCCACGGCGTCCCCTCCCAGAGTGCAAAGAACCTTGCTGTGACCCTGGACAACACTCTGTCAATCTCTGCAAAACATCGCCTGCAGGTTCAAGCTCTACAACATCCGTAGAGTACAGTGTACAGTCGTGGCCTAAAGTTTTGAGAATGACACAAATATTAATTTCCACAAAGTTTGCTGCTTCAGTGTCTTTAGATATTTTTGTCAGATGTTACTATGGAATACTGAAGTATAATTACAGTCATTTCATAAGTGTCAAAGGCTTTTATTGACAATTACATGAAGCCGATACAAAGAGTCAATATTTGCAGTGTTGACCCTCTTTTTCAAGACCTCTGCAATCCGCCCTGGCATGCTGTCAACTAACTTCTGGGCCACATCCTGACTGATGGCAGCCCATTCTTGCATAATCAATGCTTGGAGTTTGTCAAAATTTGTGGGTTTTTGTTTGTCCACCGCCTCTTGAGGATTGACCACAAGTTCTCAATGGGATTAAGGTCCTCTGAGTTTCCTGGCCATGGACCCAAAATATCGATGTTTTGTTCCCCGAGCCACTTAGTTATCACTTTTGCCTTATGGCAAGGTGCTCCATCATGCTGGAAAAGGCATTGTTCGTCACCAAACTGTTCCTGGATGGTTAGAAGAAGTTGCTCTCGGAGGATGTGTTGGTACCATTCTTTATTCATGGCTCTGTTTTTAGGCAAAATTGTGAGTGGGCCCACTCCCTTGGCTGAGAAGCAACCCCACACATGAATGGTCTCAGGATGCTTTACTGTTGGCATGACACAGGACTGATGGTAGCTCTCACCTTGTCTTCTCCGGACAAGCTTTTTTCCGGATGCCCCAAACAATCGGAAAGGGGATTCATCAGAGAAAATGACTTTACCCCAGTCCTCAGCAGTCCAATCCCTGTACCTTTTGCAGAATATCAGTCTGTCCCTGATGTTTGTCCCGGAGAGAAGTGGCTTCTTTGCTGCCCTTCTTGACACCAGGCCATCTTCCAAAAGGCTTTGCCTCACTGTGCGTGCAGATGCACTCACACCTACCTGCTGCCATTCCTGAGCAATCTCTGTACTAGTGATGCCCCGACCCCACTGTTGAATAAACTTTAGGAGACAGTCCTGGTGCTTGCTGGACTTTCTTGGGCACCCTGAAGTCTTCTTTACAACAATTGAACCGCTCTCCTTGAAGTTCTTGATGATCTAATAAATGGTTGATTTAGGTGCAATGTTACTGGCAGCAATATCCTTGCCTGTGAAGCCCTATTTGTGCAAAGCAATGATGACGGCACGTCCTTGCAGGTAACAATGGTTGACAGAGGAAGAACAATGATCCCAAGCACCACCCTCCTTTTGAAGCTTCCAGTCTGTTATTCGAACTCAATCAGCATGACAGAGTGATCTCCAGCCTTGTCCTCGTCAACACTCATACACCTGTGTTAACGAGAGAATCACTGACATGATGTCAGCTGGTCCTTTTGTGGCAGAGCTGAAATGCAGTGGAAATGTTTTGGGGGGATTCAGTTCATTTCCATGGCAAAGAGGGACTTTGCAATTAATTGCAATTCATCTGATCACTCTTCAAACATTCTGGAGTATATGCAAAATGCCATCATACAAACTGAGCCAGCAGACTTTGTGAAAATTAATATTTGTGTCATTCTCAAAACTTTTTGCCACGACTGTACAACATTTCTTAATCCAGGCTCTTGTCATCTCTCGTCTGAAGTACTGCAACTCTCTGTTGGCTGGGCTCCTCACTTATTCATCCAGAATCCAGCCCACATGGTGTTCAACCTTCCCAAGTTCTCCCATGTCACCCTGCTCCGTAGCACACTCCACTGGCTTCCAGTCAAAGCTCGCCTGCATTACAGGACAGGCAGCGCACAATTGGCCCAGCGTCGTCCGGGTTACGGTTTGGCCCGGGGTAGGCCATCATTGTAAGTAAGAATTTGTTCTTAATTAACTGACTTGCCTATTTAAATAAAGGTTAAATAAAAAAAGACTTGCCTACATAGCAGCAAGGGGAACTGCCCCTCCCTACCTTCAGGCTATGCTCAAACCCTACACCCCAACCCGTGCACACTGTTCTGGTCTCATGGCCACTTGTCTTTTACTGCCATCAAGAAGAATGTACGAACTACGACTATAATACGTAGTTGTCTCAACTAGCTATTTTAAGGTGAATGCACTAACTGTAAGTCGTTATGGATAAGAGTGTCTGCTAAATGACTAAAACGTCAAATGTAAATGTTAGTACTGTGACATGATCCTGTACTACACATGATCCTCTCTCTGCTAACACAGCTGCCTGCTGTTTCTTCACAAAAGATCTGTATCTTAACCACACTGACATGGAATAATTAAGGGTACAGAAAAAAGGAGGAGAATTCTTGCCGTTGTTTTGATTTGTGTCTATTTAAACTCCTCGTCACTTTCCGTTTTCTATATTCTACATTCTACATTCTATTTTCTGACACAGACACACACACAAAGGCGAGCACATGCCCACGCTCTCTCTCTCTCTCTCTCTCTCTCTCTCTCTCTCTCTCTCTCTCTCTCTCTATTTCTCTCTCTCTCTCTCTCTTTCTCTCTCTCTCTTTCTCTCTCTCTTTCTTTCTCTCTCTCTCTCTCTCTCTCTCTCTATTTCTCTCTCTCTCTCTCTCTTTATCTCTCTCTCTCTCTCTCTCTCTTTCTCTCTCTCTTTCTCTCTCTCTTTCTCTCTCTCTCTCTTTCTCTCTCTCTCTCTTTCTCTCTCTCTCTCTCTCTCTCTCTCTCTCTATTTCTCTCTCTCTCTCTCTCTCTCTCTCTGTCTCTCTCTCTCTCACTTTCTCTCTCTGTCGGAGTCAGCATCAGGACCGAGTATCTGAAGCCTAATGGACAGACAGATAAAGTGTCCAACTGTTCCAAACAATGGAGCAGGTGTTTGAATATCACACGGACAGACAGAGTTAATGAAACGCAACATGTCCTCAACTTATAAAACAAACCTAAAGTATTAAGTATAGCAAGCTCTCACAGTCTCACTGCAGAATTAGACGTTTATCCACGTTTCTCCGAACGTCAAATTTCGAAGCATTCTTGACACCCTAGGTTGACTCCTTCTTCTCAGTATTGTTCTGTTGCACAAAACGTCACATTTAGAAGGTTAAGGCTTGGGATAGCGTTAAAATTAAACCATTTAAAATGAGTGTTCACCACTGGGATCAAACACGCAACCTGATCCAGATTCATAGGATTACGCCCATCCACCACACCTGTAGCAAAACCCAAGTCTACTTGATGGTAATAGCGCTCACTGTTGCCCCTAGTGGATGGTTTTGAAGACATTTCCCAACGTCCTCAGGACATGGATAGACGTCCAATTTTGAAGTCACTCTTGAGCGTTCTGCCTGTCCCATGTCTGTGTCTCTCGCTCCCTATCGCTTTGTTTCAGGTCCAGGTGACATTTGGCTATTCCCCCCTCAGGGGTCCTAGCGATGCAGGCAATCCTGGCAGGCAGGCAGAGAGACCCCTACAGAGAGATGGAAGGCAGGGAGAGGGCCTACTGTCCCTCCCTGGTCTGTCTCTAGCTCCCACAGACAACCGTTGCTCACTACCACTACGGAATATGGAACTTTTTTATCCAAAAATTTAGAGAGAATCTTATAGTCAACACACAGTAAGAATGCAGGCCTTTTTTTCAGAGAACAAACAGCTGTTTTTCAGGAGCGTAAGAAATATTGAAAGACAAACGAGTGACACAAGTTTATTAAGAGGCGGATGACGAAGGACACTGAGAGTTGACTGTTGTGCCCAATTATCACTTTTACCTCTCCCTCACAGGCAGATCGCTCAAGAGTGACTTCGGAATTGGACATCTATCCACCTGCTGAGGACGTCAGGAAATGCTTTCAGAACCGGCCTCTAGGGACAACAGTGAGCACTATTACCATCAAGCAGACTTGGGCTTGACTTAATGTTTCAACCCAATCAATCAATCAATTAATCAATCAATCAAATGTGTTTATATAGCCCGTCTTACATCAGCTGATGTCACAAAGCGCTGTACAGAAACCCAGCCTGAAACACCCCAAACACCAAGCAATGCAGGCGTAGGTGTAGAAGCACAGTGGCTTCTAGAAAGGCCAGAACCTAGGTAGAAACCTAGAGAGGAACCAGGCTATGAGGGGTGGCCAGTCCTTTTCTGGCTGTGCCGGGTGGAGATTATAACAGAACATGGCCAAGATCAACAACCTCATCAGGATCTATTGTTGAATAATGTTGCTATTGAGCAAGTTGAAGAGACTAAACTGCCGGGTGTCACCCTAGATAGCAAGCTACAACGGTCAAAACATATAGACTCAATGGTTAGTGAAATGGGAAGATGTCTGCTCATGATCGTGCATTGCTCTCCTTTATTGACATCTCAGTCAAGCAGACAGGTCCTACAAGCCCTAGTCTTGTCACACTTGGACTACTTCAGTTGTGTGGTCAGGTGTGGAAAATAAGGAAAAAGGCAAACTGTAGTTGGTCCACAACAGAGCAGCACGTATTGCACTGAGACGTACACAGAGGGTGAATGTCAATCTCTCCTGGCTCAAAGCTGAGGAGAGGTTGAAGGTACCGAACTATCTGTTCAAGCAGAAGGAACAGAGTTCGGACATTCATCAGTGCATGACAGGGAGCCAGAGGTCGCTTTATTAACAGACACCAGGTCCAGAACATTAATAAATTAAGCCCTGACTAAATGTAACTCTCAGCCATCACCTGGTAACTAAATGTAACTCTCAGCAATCCTCCAGGTAACTAAATGGAACTCTCTACCATCCCCCAGGTAACTAAATGTAACTCTCAGCCATCACCTGGTAACTAAATGGAACTCTCTGCCATCCCCCAGGTAACTAAATGGAACTCTCTGCCATCCCCCAGGTAACTAAATGGAACTCTCAGCCATCCCCCAGGTAACTAAATGGAACTCTCTACCATCCCCCAGGTAACTAAATGTAACTCTCTGCCATCCCCCAGGTAACTAAATGGAACTCTCTACCATCCCCCAGGTAACTAAATGGAACTCTCTGCCATCCACCAGGTAACTAAATGTAACTCTCAGCCATCCCCCAGGTAACTAAATGGAACTCTCTACCATCCCCCAGGTAACTAAATTGAACTCTCTAGCTACCCCCAGGTAACTAAATGGAACTCTCTGCCATCCCCCAGGTAACTAAATGGAACTCTCTAACATCCCCTAGGTAACTAAACGTAACTCTCTACCATCCCCCAGGTAACTAAATGGAACTCTCTACCATCCCCCAGGTAACTAAATGGAACTATCTGCCATCCCCCAGGTAACTAAATGGAACTCTCTGCCATCCACCAGGTAACTAAATGTAACTCTCAGCCATCCCCCAGGTAACTAAATGGAACTCTCTACCATCCCCCAGGTAACTAAATGGAACTCTCTGCCATCCACCAGGTAACTAAATGTAACTCTCAGCCATCCCCCAGGTAACTAAATGGAACTCTCTACCATCCCCCAGGTAACTAAATGGAACTCTCTGCCATCCCCCAGGTAACTAAATGGAACTCTCTACCATCCCCCAGGTAACTAAATAGAACTCTCTACCATCCCCCAGGTAACTAAATGGAACTCTCTACCATCCCCCAGGTAACTAAATGGAACTCTCTACCATCCCCCAGGTAACTAAATTGAACTCTCTACCATCCCCCAGGTAACTAAATGGAACTCTCTAGCATCCCCCAGGTAACTAAATGGAACTCTCTGCCATCCCCCAGGTAACTAAATGGAACTCTCTAACATCCCCTAGGTAACTAAACGTAACTCTCTACCATCCCCCAGGTAACTAAATGGAACTCTCTACCATCCCCCAGGTAACTAAATGGAACTATCTGCCATCCCCCAGGTAACTAAATGGAACTCTCTGCCATCCACCAGGTAACTAAATGTAACTCTCAGCCATCCCCCAGGTAACTAAATGGAACTCTCAGCCATCACCTGGTAACTAAATGGAACTCTCTACCATCCCCCAGGTAACTAAATGGAACTCTCTACCATCCCCCAGGTAACTAAATGGAACTCTCTACCATCCCCCAGGTAACTAAATGGAACTCTCTGCCATCCACCAGGTAACTAAATGTAACTCTCAGCCATCCCCCAGGTAACTAAATGGAACTCTCTACCATCCCCCAGGTAACTAAATTGAACTCTCTAGCTACCCCCAGGTAACTAAATGGAACTCTCTGCCATCCCCCAGGTAACTAAATGGAACTCTGTAACATCCCCTAGGTAACTAAACGTAACTCTCTACAATCCCCCAGGTAACTAAATGGAACTCTCTACCATCCCCCAGGTAACTAAATGGAACTATCTGCCATCCCCCAGGTAACTAAATGGAACTCTCTGCCATCCACCAGGTAACTAAATGTAACTCTCAGCCATCCCCCAGGTAACTAAATGGAACTCTCTACCATCCCCCAGGTAACTAAATGGAACTCTCTGCCATCCACCAGGTAACTAAATGTAACTCTCAGCCATCCCCCAGGTAACTAAATGGAACTCTCTACCATCCCCCAGGTAACTAAATGGAACTCTCTGCCATCCCCCAGGTAACTAAATGGAACTCTCTACCATCCCCCAGGTAACTAAATAGAACTCTCTACCATCCCCCAGGTAACTAAATGGAACTCTCTACCATCCCCCAGGTAACTAAATGGAACTCTCTACCATCCCCCAGGTAACTAAATTGAACTCTCTACCATCCCCCAGGTAACTAAATGGAACTCTCTAGCATCCCCCAGGTAACTAAATGGAACTCCCTGCCATCCCCCAGGTAACTAAATGGAACTCTCTAACATCCCCTAGGTAACTAAACGTAACTCTCTACCATCCCCCAGGTAACTAAATGGAACTCTCTACCATCCCCCAGGTAACTAAATGGAACTATCTGCCATCCCCCAGGTAACTAAATGGAACTCTCTGCCATCCACCAGGTAACTAAATGTAACTCTCAGCCATCCCCCAGGTAACTAAATGGAACTCTCAGCCATCACCTGGTAACTAAATGGAACTCTCTACCATCCCCCAGGTAACTAAATGGAACTCTCTACCATCCCCCAGGTAACTAAATGGAACTCTCTACCATCCCCCAGGTAACTAAATGGAACTCTCTACCATCACCTGGTAACTAAATGGAACTCTCAGCCATCACCTGGTAACTAAATGGAACTCTCTACCATCCCCCAGGTAACTAAATGGAACTCTCTACCATCCCCCAGGTAACTAAATGGAACTCTCTAGCATCCCCCAGGTAACTAAATGGAACTCTCTACCATCCCCCAGGTAACTAAATGAAACTCTCTACCATCCCCCAGGTAACTAAATGGAACTCTCTGCCATCCCCCTGGTAACTAAATGGAACTCGCAGCCATCACCTGGTAACTAAATGGAACTCTCTACCATCCCCTAGGTAACTAAATGGAACTCTCTACCATCCCCCTGGTAACTAAATGGAATTCTCTACAATCACCAGGTAACTAAATGTAACTCTCTGCCATCCCCCAGGTAACTAAATGTAACTCTCTGCCATCCCCCAAGTAACTAATTTGAACTCTCTGCCATCCCCCAGGTAACTAAATGGAACTCTCTACAATCACCAGGTAACTAAATGGAATTCTCTGCCATCCACCAGGTAACTAAATGTAACTCTCAGCCATCCCCCAGGTAACTAAATGGAACTCTCTACCATCCCCCAGGTAACTAAATGGAACTCTCTGCCATCCCCCAGGTAACTAAATGGAACTCTCTACCATCCCCCAGGTAACTAAATGGAACTCTCTGCCATCCACCAGGTAACTAAATTTAACTCTCAGCCATCCCCCAGGTAACTAAATGGAACTCTCTACCATCCCCCAGGTAACTAAATGGAACTCTCTACCATCCCCCAGGTAACTAAATGGAACTCTCTACAATCACCAGGTAACTAAATGTAACTCTCTGCCATCCCCCAGGTAACTAAATGTAACTCTCTGCCATCCCCCAGGTAACTAATTTGAACTCTCTGCCATCCCCCAGGTAACTAAATGGAACTCTCTACAATCACCAGGTAACTAAATGGAATTCTCTGCCATCCACCAGGTAACTAAATGTAACTCTCTGCCATCCCCCAGGTAACTAAATGGAACTCTCTACCATCCCCCAGGTAACTAAATGGAACTCTCTGCCATCCACCAGGTAACTAAATGTAACTCTCAGCCATCCCCCAGGTAACTAAATGGAACTCTCTACCATCCCCCAGGTAACTAAATGGAACTCTCTACCATCCCCCAGGTAACTAAATGGAACTCTCTAGCATCCCCCAGGTAACTAAATGGAACTCTCTGCCATCCCCCAGGTAACTAAATGGAACTCTCTAACATCACCTAGGTAACTAAACGTAACTCTCTACCATCCCCCAGGTAACTAAATGGAACTCTCTACCATCCCCCAGGTAACTAAATGGAACTATCTGCCATCCCCCAGGTAACTAAATGGAACTCTCTGCCATCCACCAGGTAACTAAATGTAACTCTCAGCCATCCCCCAGGTAACTAAATGGAACTCTCAGCCATCACCTGGTAACTAAATGGAACTCTCTACCATCCCCCAGGTAACTAAATGGAACTCTCTACCATCCCCCAGGTAACTACATGGAACTCTCTACCATCCCCCAGGTAACTAAATGGAACTCTCTACCATCACCTGGTAACTAAATGGAACTCTCAGCCATCACCTGGTAACTAAATGGAACTCTCTACCATCCCCCAGGTAACTAAATGGAACTCTCTACCATCCCCCAGGTAACTAAATGGAACTCTCTGCCATCCCCCTGGTAACTAAATGGAACTCTCAGCCATCACCTGGTAACTAAATGGAACTCTCTAACATCCCCTAGGTAACTAAATGGAACTCTCTACCATCCCCCTGGTAACTAAATGGAACTCTCTACCATCCCCCAGGTAACTAAATGGAACTCTGCCATCCCCCTGGTAACTAAATGGAACTCTATACCATCCCCCAGGTAACTAAATGGAACTCTCTACCATCCCCCAGGTAACTAAATGTAACTCTCTGCCATCCCCCAGGTAACTAAATGGAACTCTCTGCCATCCCCCAGGTAACTAAATGGAACTCTCTGCCATCCCCCAGGTAACTAAATGGAACTCTCTACCATCCCCCAGGTAACTAAATGGAACTCTCTACAATCACCAGGTAACTAATTGTAACTCTATGCCATCCCCCAGGTAACTAAATGGAACTCTCTGCCATCCCCCAGGTAACTAATTTGAACTCTCTGCCATCCCCCAGGTAACTAAATGGAACTCTCTACAATCACCAGGTAACTAAATGGAATTCTCTGCCATCCCCCAGGTAACTAAATGGAACTCTCTACCATCCCCCAGGTAACTAAATGAAACTCTCTACCATCCCCCAGGTAACTAAATGGAACTATCTGCCATCCCCCAGGTAACTAAATGGAACTCTCTACCATCCCCCAGGTAACTAAATGGAACTCTCTACAATCACCAGGTAACTAAATGGAACTCTCTACCATCACCCAGGTAACTAAATGGAACTCTCTACCATCCCCCAGGTAACTAAATGGAACTCTCAAACCATCCCCCAGGTAACTAAATGGAACTCTCTGCCATCCCCCAGGTAACTAAATGGAACTCTCTACCATCCCCCAGGTAACTAAATGGAACTCTCTGCCATCCCCCATGTAACTAAATGGAACTTTCTACCATCCCCCAGGTAACTAAATGGAACTCTCTACCATCCCCCAGGTAATTCAAGTTAGCAATAATCCAAGATTCAAATCCAGATTAAAGAACACCTCATTGCTCTGAATACACACCTTTGTCTGCATTTTGTATCGTTTTTCCCATTGTATTGTGTATTATATGTATTGTCATGTATGTAATTGGTGGTTGGGGAAAGACTGTGATATGTGTTTTGTCTTGCCTGTAGGTTGCTCTAGATGGGAGCCTCATCCGAGTGGCTAAATTGTAATGTAAATGTAGTGCTTCTGTATTTTCGGTGTTTTATCAGTGGTGTTGTTTCCTATTTATACCCCAGGAAGAAACTAGGCACACTGGGTACAACATACTATTAATTCCTTGCTGGATAGGCTATTGTACAACACACAGAGATATTGTCCTTTATTCAGGACATTTAGAATGACAACACATTACAGAGTAGCCAAGTGGGATTATTCACAATATTATCTGGTGATCAGGTTATGAAATGTCATGACAGAGACATTTTAGTTTCCATTTTTCACCTGAAATATTACATGATTTATAATCCTAGGTTTATGTTATTGTTAGGTGAAGTTATGGGTCCTTACAGTAGGTCTAGGCAGAAGCAACACTACATGAACAAAAGTATGTAGACACCTACTCATTGAACATCTCAATTCCACAATCATGGGCATTAATATGTTGCTTTAACAGCTTCCACTCTTCTGGGAAGAAGAAGCTTTCCACTTGATGTTGGTCATCGCTACAGGGACTTTCTTCAGTTCAGCCACAAGAGCGTTAGTGAGGTCGGGCACTGACGTTTGGCGATTAGACCTGGCTCTCTGTCGGCGTTCGAATTCATCCCAAAAGGTGTTTGATGGGGTTGAGGTGAGGACTCTGTACAGGCCAGTCAAGTTCTTCCATACCAATCTCGACAAACCATTTCTGTATAGGCATCGCTTCGTGCGCGGGGGTTTTGTCATGCTGAAGCAGAAAAGGGCATTTCCCAAACCGTTGCCATAAATTTGGAAGCACAGAATCATCTAGAATGTCATTGTATGCTGTAACGTTAAGATTTCCCGTCACTGGAACTAAGGGGACTGAACCATGAAAAACAGCCCCAGACCATTATTACTCCTCCACCAAACTTTACAATCGGCACTATGCATTCAGGCAGGTAGCGTTCTCCTGGTATCCGCCAAACCCATATTCGTACGTCGGACTGCCAGATGGTGAAGTGTGATTCATCTCTCCAGAGAACAAGTTTCCACTGCTCCAGAGTCCAATGGCAGCGAGCTTCACACCACTCCAGCCGATGTTTGGTATTGCGCATGGTGATCTTAGGCTTGTGTGCGGATGCTCTGCCATGGAAACCCATTTCATGAAGCTCCCGATTAACAATTATTGTGCTGACATTACTTCCAGAGGCAGTTTGAAACTCGGTAGTGAGTGTTGTAAACGAGGACGG